>NC_064305.1:82627369-82928251 GCF_023373825.1 Bactrocera dorsalis | reverse complement strand
TATTACATTTTCAACACCACGACTGTGTGACATTGGCGCCAATAAGTATGCAACATTTTAGTTTCAGTGTTACCGTCAGCTAATGATCGTACCGTGGCGCAAAACAAAAATCTTTTTTTTACAATCACATAAAATATTTTCATTTGTTGATACCAATAAAATAGAGATATGCTGCTAAAAACGATAACTTTTTATGATTGCGCTAAATTTTGAAAAATAAACCTATGTCGCACCAATAAGGAAAATGTTGAGGTACAATAAAGCAGCTAGACTTATGAGTTCGATCATTCTATTCACTTACCTTTGTTCCTATCTTACTTGTTGAGCAATTCAATGATTGTTATCACGGTATATTGCAGAAGTGATGTAGGTTGATCAAAATTTTTATGATGCTGATTATATCACGCTATCGATATTTCTTATAACAAAATAGTTATTGCCCTTATCTTATAACCTTAATTGCCAAGAAAGTCAAAATTTTAAAAATGTTTAGGTGAAAGAGAAGAGTAAAAGCAACTATAGGGGTTTCTAATTGGAGTGGTATGATTTTATTTTTACATTCCTTTTAAAAAATGTTAAGGTGCTAAAGAACCGCTCAAATTAATGAAAATAATAGTTTTTTTAGAAAATCATTTTTTTCGATGAGGCTCCCTTTCATCTGAGTGATCCTCGTAAATAAACAAAACTGTCGATTCTGTTGTGAAGAAAATCCACATATTATTCATGAACAACCATTATATTCACCTAAATTGACAGTTCGGTGTAGTTTTTGGTCTGGGAGAATCATCGGTCCGTACAACTTCCGAAATGAAGCTGGTGACGCCGTTACTGTCAATGTAGAGCGGTATATAACGTTGATGGCCGCAATTGGAAAAAGTTGATCTTGACAACATATGGTTGAAACAAGACGGAGATAGGTATGCTCCACATAGCACGTGCAAAAACCGAATTATTTCGAGAAAAGTTTGGTGAGTCAATTATTTTAAGAAATTGTGACATTGAGCGGCCTCCAAGAAGTTGTGATTTAACACCATTCGAATACTTCTAGTGGTATTATTTCTAGTCATTGGTCTCAGGCAATGAACCAGACTCTCACTAAACTTTAGAAGTCAATATTGAACGTGCTATTCATGACATACGACTTGATTTAGTAAAAGAAAGTGCTCGGAAATTGGGTTCATCGAATTAGTTACTGCAAAAGAAGTCGTGGAGGTCATTTAACTGCGACTGTGCTTCACAGTAGATAAAAAAAATATTTGATTTTATTTAACAATTTCTTTTTTCTGTAAAGAAATCATATCACTCTTATTGGAAAACCCTGTAGAAACATTATGCGGCAAGCAAATAATCAATAAATAATCATATAGACCGTCATGTGCTCATGATAGTATATTGTACCTAGTTCATAAAAGAAATAATTAGTGAGAAAAAAGTCTCGAAAATTAAGTGCTATAAATACTTAATTAGTCTCGAAACTCAACAGCATTTCATTTGCGTATATGTACTTTATATATACTTTCTGGCATTATGCAACCTAAAACTCATTAGAAATTAATAAAATTGTAAATATTTAATACAATTAATTAATTTTTTACGTTTGGTGACTAGCGAATAAAACAAACAACTTTCGTAAGTCCGATAGGCTGCCATAATCAAATAAAGTTGTAATAGAAACCACTTGAATGAGGCAACAATTACACGCTCTTGTATTTCATAACTAACGACAATATAGAAATTCTTTGGTACTTTCACTGCTACTGTGGAAGTAGAGCCACTTCATTAAAAAAAATAAAAATTATATAAAAGTGTAGAAAAGTGATGATTACTGCACTTAGCAAGCGCTTCTTTGAAATATGTTTTTAATTATAATTATTATTAATATTTGAACACTCTACAAAATCTAACTAGCTGCCTACCTCAAAAGCTAATTACTCGCTTACCTAGTATATAGTTTTATAACACCAAATCAATTAATTGTCAATCTGATTTCAATCAAATCAAATATTAATGAATATTTGTTGCGTCATATGTTATACTGACACCCCATCAAAAGAGTGACTTGTTTAAAAAATTAATCAGCTACTTCGATACTCCTCAAAACGGTAGTGACCCACTCTTTTGTACTTTAAATTAAGACCCACACTAGAGATTTGAAGTGAACAGTTGACAAGTAGTAGACCGGTATAAGCAGACACATATATGCCAAAATATATTTGTATGTAAATATGTGTTATATGCTTGGTTAGCAAACAACTCAATTCAATAACTAATAGTCTGCGCGACTCACGTGATATTCAAAGCCCCAAATTGTTATTTTTAACTGAACTTTGCTTTCAATCTTCAATAAAGCGCGTATATAAAAATATGCGAAAACACATGCTTAGCAACAGCTAGCAATTTGCTGATATTCATATTCAACTAATTTGCAATTTTATAGTAATTTATATATGAACATATATAACTATACCTACCCTGTAGTGAAAATTGAAAGAAGCAAGTCAGTTTTCAACTACAATGCCTTCACTTAATTCGAACTAGTCTGAAAACCCTTCAGACATACACTAAATAGCCTAAAAGTGTCGCATTGTTTCAATGAGAATTTGGCAATAGTAAAGCACTGATTTGCTTCGTAGTTAGACATAATCGTCAAGGGCAGATGTAGAATCTGTAAAAACATTTGGGTTGACATAAAAATGAAGTTAATCAAGAAAGCTGATCGGCATCTGCTAACACATCGTTCATGAAAAATTTTAGGCTTGAAAACGTGCTCTTCAAAATGGCTGCTTGCAACCAATCAAAGTCTAAAAAATCAATGAAAACGATATCGAAAATGCTTTTGGCTGCCAATAGGTTCCGAATTTGGCTACAAGAAAGTTTTTTTATTTTCATAGATCGCAAATGAATGTTTACCGGGAAGAAATTTAGATACAATTAAGAGATAATCGCCGAAACTGGTAATTATTTTGGAGGAAAAGAATGGCATAAAACTATGATGAACAATAATATCGAATAAACTGGTTTTTCTTATAGGTTAGATTAGGTTATACTGGCCGGCTAACACGCCATACATAGACCTACACTGATCCTTAGTAGTGCCAGATGGAAGTTGCTTTAAATTTGACCTGAAATAGTCATTATACAGGCCAACAACGCTTATGACGAACTTAAAGAGTTCTTATCTAATTTTTATGCTTAATCTAGCCCACTGCGAAGCTCCTGGATATTTAAGTCGAGTTCTAGATAATTCTGGATAGAGTTTTAATTGGTGTTCTACCGATTCGTATGTGATGCCAGTGGCTTATGACCTGTCATTTCAAGATCGTGTGAGGAAATGGCATGTGAGTATTTCTACTGGATCTTTGCACATGATTTTGGCGTTTCTAACGGGTGATTTTTTTGAGGTTAGGATTTTCATGCATTAGTATTTGACAGATCACGTGGGATTTCAGACATGGTGTCAAAGAGAAAGATGCTCAGTATGCTTTGACATTTCATCATGAATAGACTTACTAACGAGCAACGCTTGCAAATCATTGAATTTTATTACCAAAATCAGTGTTCGGTTCGAAATGTGTTTCGCGCTTTTTTATCGACAAATTTTGTTCAGCGATGAGGCTCATTTCTGGTTGAATGGCTACGTAAATAAGCAAAATTGCCGCATTTGGGGTGAAGAGCAACCAGAAGCCGTTCAAGAACTGCCCATGCATCCCGAAAAATGCACTGTTTGATGTGGTTTGTACGCTGGTGGAATCATTGGACCGTATTTTTTCAAAGATGCTGTTGGACGCAACGTTACGGTGAATGGCGATCGCTATCGTTCGATGCTAACAAACTTTTTGTTGCCAAAAATGGAAGAACTGAACTTGGTTGACATGTGGTTTCAACAAGATGGCGCTACATGCCACACAGCTCGCGATTCTATGGCCATTTTGAGGGAAAACTTCGGACAACAATTCATCTCAAGAAATGGACCCGTAAGTTGGCCACCAAGATCATGCGATTTAACGCCTTTAGACTATTTTTTGTGGGGCTACGTCAAGTCTAAAGTCTACAGAAATAAGCCAGCAACTATTCCAGCTTTGGAAGACAACATTTCCGAAGAAATTCGGGCTATTCCGGCCGAAATGCTCGAAAAAGTTGCCCAAAATTGGACTTTCCGAATGGACCACCTAAGACGCAGCCGCGGTCAACATTTAAATGAAATTATCTTCAAAAAGTAAATGTCATGAACCAATCTAACGTTTCAAATAAAGAACCGATGAGATTTTGCAAATTTTATGCGTTTTTTTTTAAAAAAAAGTTATCAAGCTCTTAAAAAATCACCCTATACAAGTCCTTAAGACATTCCTTCTCGTCCTGATTCGACTGTTAGCCATTTGGAAAATTTCATTGTGGATCGTTTTCAGTGACTTCCGTATTTCTTGTATTAGTTTGGTAGCCAAGTGGATGGCACCTTCACAATCTCATCGGCTTCTTGGCTTCTCGGAATTTTTTTGTGGCCTTAAACCCAGTATACAAGCAGGAGCTTTTCGGCAGCCGCTCCATTTACTGCTTTCCTGCTTCTATAGATATTCTTTACCTTCAATGCTTGGAACTGAAAAAAGCTAGCATTTTCTAGGGAGGAAGGAAATAGTCTGACTTATTAGAATGCGCTTCATACTAGTCGCACGGTAATGTCGTTTGTAACCAGTTGATTTCTCAACAGGGTATACAAAAGTACCAAAATACAAACACAAATGCAGATATTTTCGTAGTAAACTCGGTTGATAAGTAAGCTCGGTTTGTGGTGTAGGCACAATTTGATTAAAAACTAATAAGCAAAACAAAGCCACAATTGATACGAGCGGGTTGTGCGTCAAATGCTCAATATTTAAATATAATTACTATATACATACATATATATTATGTAAACAAATGTAAATAGTTTCCTATAAAAATTCTTTATTAATTAATTTAAATAGCAAAACAACTAAACGAGTGATCTGAAATTAGTGGCCGCGCCAGCCAGCGCTTATCACACAATGTATCAGGCATAAGCGTTTCAACACCAAATTTGCAATTCGGTTGTCTTCGTCGCGTGCAGCCCACGCTTATGGCCTAACTGCTTCGACGAACTGCTGGCGTTCATTTGATTGGTAAATGCCGTCCGAATCAGCCGATATCAGAGGAAGGCGTTGTCTGTCGTTGACACTGCCATATTGTCTATTCCGAAAAGTTCCATGAATTTGTCGATTGTGTAAAATCGTGCAAAATCGTGTCAGTTGCCTAATGCTCGAAAACACAACTTAAAATTCATTACGAGTATGGTCGCGTTAATGCGCGCTTAGTGATCGGTTTTCGTTGATTTTACGGCGTTGATGAGTTAGCGTTTTCAATCTAAAAAGTAGATTCATTGAATATTCGCTGAAAGTCATTCAAAAACCAGTCTTGGCAATCGTTTGAATGTGAGCTTTTGTTTCAATTTAATTTCGTCTTCATTTCTGCCTGTATTTTATTGCTGTATTATAACCCATGACAAATTAAAGCAAAACCACAAATTTAAGAATTAATAAAATTTATTTATTTTCATATTTTTTACTGTTTTGGGTGCTCCTGCCAACTCGTGACGGTATTATGAGGAAGGCATATGCGAATACTATATATTAATATGAGAGGGGTATTCCATTAAAATGCTTTGAATAATATTGTATGTAAAAATACAAAAATATCAGGGACGTTGAAAGTCGTAATCCTTAGTTATGGATGGAGATTGGAAGATTTATTCCTACTACTTGCGACATAAAATGTTTGGGTATATACAAGTATAAATAATCATTTACTTGCTAATGGTTTATCACCCTGGAATGACCCATATTCAGAAGAGAAACTATGTGAGTAAGTACAAATTGGCGAGACGCGGCGACGAAATATTTTTATGTGAGTGCGGTTCATAAATAAAAATGCTAGACATATTCATATTTGTGGAATATAAATAACATTTTCAGTTATACTTTTTTCATTACTCTATCAATCGGAATTTGCAGATCTTATCGGATCGGATTGGATCGGATTTAATATTAATATATGGACTAAAATCAAATGAAAGTTATTTATTCGATTACTGATGATATATAGTATATTCTACGATGCGATTGATAAAATTCTTATTGTTATTGAAATCACCTCTTCGTCTTGATGTATGAAATATTGCCATACGACGGAACGTCTACGAATCAACGTAGCCGGAACAAAATTTACAATTTCAACTATTTTGCAAATGTACCATAGGGTACTTACTTTGCTAGGATCGCCATATATTATAGCTTGTAAAATCGTCGATTTTATCGAAAAATTTCTTACTCATGAATTAATTTTCCTTTCTTTATTTGTTCTTGTTATTTTCGAATGTTTCCTTTAGTTCCCACAGCTTTTTCGCTTCGTATGCCAGAAGGTCATTTGGGACCTTTCCGCTTATAACTGCAGGGTTTGTCCGGAAAGTAGTAAAACTGAGTCGATTTAAAAAAAAAATATTGAACCAATCGTTACAATTATTTTAAAACTTTCAAAATTGGCTCCTTCTGCGTCGATGTAGCGCTGTCATCCCGATTTCCAAGCATTGGCGTCGTGGAAAGCACTCTCCGGAATATCCTTGAGAGCCGAGGAGCATGCCCTCTGTCGTTTCAAAATGCTTGGCTTTCATCGGCCTTTTCAGGCAAGGAAACAAAAAAATTCCGGAGGGCCACATCTGGGCTGTAGGGCGGCTACAGAAGCGATGAGATGCCGGCCTTGAGTAGGTAGCTGTTCACAAGACCGGCGGTGTGAGTCGCAATTTCTGGTCGTCAGTTCGCACTATTGGAACCGTCTTCGCGTAGACCTTGCGCATGTTCAAGTGCCCCGTCACAATGCCAAGAACCACAGATTTTGATAAATTTAACATCTGGGCAATTAAACGAATACTTAGTCGACGGTCTGAGATCAAAACTTTGGGCACACGAGTCACATTGTCGCTGTTTGTGGGATCTCAGGTCTCCCAGCACGTTCTTTATCAGCGAACTCTTCCCGGTCCTCCAAAACACACCATTTCTTACTAAAACAACAACTGGGTAAACCTGCTTGATCATATCAAACGTCTCTGTTGCAGATTTACGGAGTTTCAAACATAATTTAATCACGTACCTCTGCTCTAACCAACGCTGAATTTTCGACCACCACTCACAGAAACACGTCGAGCGAAAATGTTTGTCCTGCCTCTCCAGGTGCTCGGAAACCGAATCCAGTCGGTGCGCGCACGCTCCAAAGTGCAGTTGCGGTCCTATTACTCAGTCCTATTACTTTCCGGACAAACCCTGCAAGGTGCCGTGTGGCTACCACCTTACACTGGTTTTCCTTCTTAAGCACATCTGTCCAGATCTCCCGTATAATAGGACGATGATTGCCGTTGATATTGGAGGCGTTCTCTTTCCTTGACTTAGCCCCCTTGACCGTTCGTTTAGTTGGGATGTGATTTTCACTGCCTTTCCTGCGGCATGCTGAGTTTGTACCCAGAAGGTTAGTCTGACGTCCAATCTTATGCCTAGGTAGTTTACTGCTTTTTGTGTCCTAAGAATATCCATAGGCATTTGTATACTTATTTCGAGGGATATTTAGCACAAGTATGTATATATATGTTGGTCTGTTTTTCTCACTTAGCACAATAGAATTTCGATGGAATTAAAATTATTTGAATAATTATTTCAAAGAAAAGAGTGGAAACTGAAAAGTGTCGTCATCGTTAGAAAACTAAAACTCATTTATTGCTACAGAGAGTAACAAACCTTATACGTAGGGATCTGAAATTTATAAAGGGTGATTTTTTAAGAGCTTTGATAACTTTTTTTTTAAAAAAAAAACGCATAAAATTTGCAAAATCTCATCGGTTCTTTATTTGAAAACGTTAGATTGGGTTTCATGACATTTACTTTTTGAAGATAATTTCATGTTAAATGTTGACCGCGGCTGCGTCTTAGGTGGTTCCATTCGGAAAAGTCCAATTTTGGGCAACTTTTTCGAGCATTTTCGGCCGGAATAGCCCGAATTTCTTCGGAAATGTTTGTTCTTCCAAAGCTGGAATAGTTGCTGGCTTATTTCTGTAGACTTTAGACTTGACGTAGCCCCACAAAAATAGTCTAAAGGCGTTAAATCGCATGATCTTGGTGGCCAACTTACGGGTCCATTTCTTTGAGATGAATTGTTGTCCGAAGTTTTTCCCTCAAAATGGCCATAGAATCGCGAGCTGTGTGGCATGTAGCGCCATCTGTTGAAACCACATTCCACCAAGTTCAGTTCTTCCATTTTGGCAACAAAAGTTTGTTAGCATCGAACGATAGCGATCGCCATTCACCGTAACGTTGCGTCCAACAGCATCTTTGAAAAAATACGGTCCAATGATTCCACCAGCGTACAAACCACACCAAACAGTGCATTTTTTCGGGATGCATGGCAGTTCTTGAACGGCTTCTGGTTGCTCTTCACCCCAAATGCGGCAAATTTTTGCTTATTTACGTAGCCATTCAACCAGAAATGAGTCCCCTCATACGCTGAACAAAACACGCGCGCGAAACACATTATCGAACCGAACACTGATTTTGGTAATAAAATTCAATGATTTGCAAGCGTTGCTCGTTAGTAAGTCTATTCATGATGAAATGTCAAAGCATACTGAGCATCTTTTTCTCTCTTTGACACCATGTCTGAAATCCCACGTGATCTGTCAAATACTAATGCATGAAATCCTAACCTTCAAAAAAAATCACCCGTTATAATACATACAAGTATGTGCATAGTTGAAAGCATGTTCGACTGTCACCGGGAATCGCCTTTATGAATTTGCCTAACTCGAAACCGCATATGGAATTTATAAGCGCCAACTAGTTTTATTTGCACAATTGCAAATCGAATAAGGTCAACGAAAATAACAACAAATCGAAATAACATTTCGCGCAATTTGTTTACATTAGCAACAACAATACAAAAGCAAATTTCGTTTGGAATTTCGCTAGGTGAGTAATTCGTGCGGCTCCATTTCTAATTAAAACCATTCTATGCTCATTTACAATTCATAGAATTGTTGTTGGTGTAGACGTTTAAAAATGCTGCAATCAACCCACTCATGCTGAGAGCAGGCGAGTGCGAAATACACACATGAGTGCGAGTATAAACGCGAAGAAATTCGCAAAAAAAAATACTTTTAGGGGGCCAACTGGAGGCTCGCAAACACACACTTAAATAAATAAAAAGTTATACAACAAAGCGCATACACACATACACATGCGTAAGTGTGAAGTCTTTGTAGGCAGCCCGGCTGAGAGCTGGCCGAGAGAGGGCATGGCGGCGAGTGTGTGCGTGTGCCTGTAAACAATTCAACGCCAATCATTTGGTCATCACGTGAAGTGTGCAGCTGGAACGTGTAGCAAACGTGATCAAAGTTTAAGTATTGCAGAAGCGAGAGCGCGACCGCGAGCGTTTAGTGAGCGTAAGCGGTAGAGTTGTTAAGCGTCGGCGATGACTACTTGAGCTTTAGCTTTGGCGACGGCGGCGTCAATGTCAATAAATGACTTTCGCGCGTTTGCAGGTTCTCATATGCAAATGTGTGTTTGTATGTTTGTTCTCATGTATAAATATGTGTGTGTATATTTGTATAAAATTAAGTATGTATATATGTGTGTATATGTATATGTGTGCGCGCTCATAATTTGTGCTCTAATGGCACGAAACGTTGATAAGCGCTGAGGGGAGCGTCGTTTGACTTCAATTTGCTGACTGTTGAATCGATGTATTGGTTACACACACACACACGATAACAAACGTGACAAGTTGCTCGTTGTTTTCGGATGTGCAAGGCGCTGCAAGGGGTACTTTCTTACTTCGCAAATATTTCAACTAAAACAACAATAATCACACAACACCTTTTGCACCTTTCACCCCCGCGCTGCTTGCGGGTTATCGCACCACTCGGGAATAACAGTGTGTATATGTGCGTGTGTGCGTTTTATTAATTTATACATTTGTGTTTTATTCATTTGTTGCTTGTTTTGTTTCCACTTATTTGTTCCGCTAATTTTTTTCGCCCAATAATAAACTGATTAAAAATAAATAATTTGAAATAAAAGAAAATATTATATTGTGTGCTTGTTTTTATTGTCATTCCGTATACATATTATATTATATCTGCGTCAAGCGCGATTTTTTTTCGGTTCCTGCTTTACTTTAAGCAGATTTGATGTATGGCGCACGAAAGTGATTGAGAATTGTAATTATGCAAAAGTTTCAAGAAATTCATAATATTCAAATGATGGAAAGCTCACGTGGTCGTGCTTCAGTACAATTATCAGGTAAGTTAGTCACAGCGCGGGTATATTTCCAGGCGCAAACTAAGGACCATTAATCGAAAGCATTTCGCAAAATATTCCACAGTGTCCACTTCGCATGGTGATTCCATGCATTCCAAAGTAGCACTCATTAAAAAGTTCTTTACACACCCGTTAATCCAATTCTGAATGCATGCTTAAGCACATTTCCAAATTTAGTTTGCGGGCCTTCCCAGCACCTTAAAGGTCAAGCATTTTTTTCTTTTAAAGAAAGTTACGCTGACTCACCGTGTGAAATTATCACCGCGAACGGTTAGCAGCAATACCTTCTCATTTTATTCGTTTACGCAGTTCAAGTTGGAAAATTTTTAACACTCTTACTGCTACAGATCAATATGCACCTGTTTAACGGCATAATTATAAAGCGATGACTCGCAAATATTTATTAACTATTTAGTGAAGTTCTTATTTCATTAAGTAAGTGAAATATTCCTGAAAGGACGCTGTATAGGTATATACAAAAAAGTACCTCCGAGAAAAAGAACCTTCCGCGGAAAGGTGAGGACGAGTTTTTTGCTCGCATGATCTCAACTTCAAAAGCAACAAAATGGTATTTTGTAAAAAATAGCCTCAAATTATTATCAAAATATTATTCCTGTGATAATTCCTTCACAAATGCATTGTAACAAAAAGAACACAAAAATTCTAAATAAAACGCAAAATATTTAATTATTCATCAATATATTCATCGCCTTCAAAGTAATCCCCACCGGTTGTAAAACCCTTATGCCAACGATTTTTCGAGTCCTCGAAACACTTTTCATAATCACTTTTTGGGATGGCCTTCAGCTCCTTCTGCGAATTTTTTTTTATTTCTTCGATCGACTGAAAACGTATTCCATGAAGTGGCAATATCAGCTTGGAAAACAAGAAAAAATCACACGGCAGCAAATCTGGTGAATACGGTGATTAACCGATGGTAGTCATTGCGTTTTTGGCGTTAAATTCGATCCCAATCGTATGTCGATGCGATGGTGCATTGTCATCGTGTAAAATCCTTGAATTGTTCTTCCACAATCCCGGCCATTTTCGACAGATTTTCTTATGGAACCGCCTTAATACGGCCAAGTAAAATTTCATATTGACCGTCTGTGCCTCTGGAACAAATTTATGATGTACGAAACAACAAATATCGGAAAAAAACAATAAGCCGTAATTTGATTACTGAGCGGCTTCGACGTAGTTTTTTAGACTCGTTTTTTCCCTCTATTCCGATGATTGTTGGCTTGTTTGCATGTCAAACTCATAAACCCATTTCTTATCGGCAGTTGTAATGCTCCCCATGAATGTGTGATCGGATTTCGCACGATCAGAAATGTCCAAAAGACTTGTTGGCGGTACTATTTCTGAAAAAAAAATCAGCTTTATCTGGACGAGTCGAGCAAGACCGCGTTTCACATCCAAAATATCCACCAAAATCATTCGGACGGACTAGCGAGAGATGTCGAGTTCTCTCTAACAGTTGCCTGACGATTTAAAGCACCATATCCTTCACTTTTTTAATATTTTCATCAGTTGAAGAGGTGAAGAGTCGACCAAGTCGCAACAAACAACAAAATCATTCGCGTATTTTGTCCATTGAGATGACAGAAGTTAAAGCTGCCGCATTGTTATTGCGGAAGAACATTTTTCGCCAATTGTACCGTCGAATTGGGCTAATAATTCGAGATAACAGAGCTCTGTCAACAGCTCACTTCTCTCCAGGTAGTCGAACTAGATCGGAACTTTTAAAACCCACAGAAGTTTCCGGTCGATATGGCAGATTTTTTTTTTCTACGGAACAGGTTCTCCAAGCTAAGTTCAAAGTTTTAATTGTCCCTTGATCTCTCATATGTTTCAACGGCAGTCACGAAGTTTCACGGACGCGCCTTCGAATTGCAATAAAACAACGTCAAAACCAATGATGTGATTATTTCGTCGGTAGTTTCTTATGCCTAATATTGCCTGCAGGATATGACTTAAGCATAATTGTGAGATACCCACTATCTCAACTATTTTACACGCCTTCAATCTTTTACACATCAGTAGGAGACCGCGAACTTTTGTCTTGTTAACATCCACCACGGATGTCGTTTTCGAGGAGACTGCTTATTGCTCATTAAAAACCGACATGCGACCACCTTGAAACTCGTTGAAGGAATATTTTACGGTCGCTATGAAAGCAGAATAGTCATCCATGCGAGTTTGACGACTTACTGAAATCAGTTTCTCTTCCAAAAATAAATGATTCCAATAAGACGATAAAATGTTCAATATAGAAAAAGAAGCGGGACAAAAGTTTTGATGACCGCATCATGTAAAAATATAGGTTGTCAGATGTATACCTAAGCATGACTTTTATGGTGACTCCTTCTTTGCCCAACTGTGGGTGGGAAAAAGCCGTTAGAGGAGGCGGACAGTGGGCTTCTTTATGGATGGATGGACCTCGCTAACAATAGCATCAAGTGTCGTTGTTGTAAGACTGGTAGGGTC
Source organism: Bactrocera dorsalis (assembly GCF_023373825.1). Lineage (NCBI taxonomy): Eukaryota > Metazoa > Arthropoda > Insecta > Diptera > Tephritidae > Bactrocera > Bactrocera dorsalis. The sequence continues at coordinate 82,915,394 of NC_064305.1, read as the reverse complement.
CCAGGCTACAAGAGAATCGGAGGAATTTGTAAAGCTGATGAGCTAGCAAGGAAAGGCATCCTATAACCGCTATCGGTAGAATGGGAGCGGATGGGTCCTCTCATTACGTCTTGTGTTCTACTACTAGATAGCTAGGCTTCACTTCTTCTTATAGTTCACTCTGCGCCAGATGGATCGGGTCATCGCAGAAATTCTGGTTGTTGACCAGTGCTTGCTGAGTCCACTAAAGGTCCAAGGTTCCAACGTCGTTACTCGATATTTTTCTTAGACTGTTTGTCGTTTCAGTAGACTCAACACCACTATGTACATATATATGTTTGAGCCAGCATGGGTAATTTAAGTCATTTTACCTGTCAAAATTTTCCTCGATTGTCATATCAATTTGTAAGATCTACAAAGAGGTTATTATATGGTATATATGATCTCTTCACTGATCTCATTTTAAACTCTTAATGATTGTCAATCTTTTCAATTTGCCTGTTCTTTACCGGAACCATACTTATGAAATTTCAATGGAGATTTCCACTAAACCCGTCGCATGGCTCGCGGTGACAGTTAAAGATTGACACCAAAATTGCTAATTATCCGCTCAAATTCGCAACGCTACGTTTGACAGAGAGAATATACGCGTAATTTGCAGTGGAATTTTCTAAAAATTATTTCGATTGTAAACACAACAAATTGATGATCCAATTTCAGTGAATATTTGCAGGAAATTTAGCACGGCTAGAAGTGTTTACAGGTGTTTTATTTGATCGAAAGAACTGCGACATCTGCCAAGAGTGGGTCGTATGATAAACATACATACCTATGTTAATCATAACAGCGGCTGTTATGTTTATTATGGGCAAATATAAAGTTGAAGGCATAAATATTTGTTGTTCTAATTAATAACGGCAACTTGTTTGTTGTCATGTAATCTGGTATTTTTCGCGCATTGTAAACAGGAAGCTGTGGCTAACCTAATTTTCTCTACAAACATAGCCTTATTGCGCTGTAACATCCACTATTTCAACAGCAGCTGTGACATTGTAACACCTGTTTGTTTGTTGGTTCTGTAAGCATGAAGAATTTTTGTGAAATATTTGTTTGCATTTGAAATTGACTCAATTACCTGCTAGCCTACACTTGTGCTTGCTGCTGATCGCCAACGAATTAATTCAATTCACAAATGCGCTCTAACAATGTGAGCCAACAATAGCCGCCGTACGCTGCATCGATGATTGTTGTTGATTGAAGCTGCAGTAGGCATACCATCCACTCAAATGCTGACAATTAGACGCAATTCATCTTTCACAGCAATTGATCAATAACAGTCGCACAAATTGACACTCAATTGCCCAGTGTTTGTAGCGCCTTAGAAATTAATCGATTGCCAGCGCATCCTGTATTTTTCCCATATTAAGCATACAAGTATCTGCATACATATCTTCGCATGTTTGCGTGCGTGTGTGTGTGGCTTGGGGTATGTTTGCGCATATGTTTAACAATGGCTGCGCCTGCAATAAGCATCTTAGGCGATGCTGGTGACAGTTAGTGCCCGCCACCACCAAACAGCAAATATTTACGCTTTGATAAAATATAATGTTTTCACCAAACTCTGCGCATGTACTGAAAGTGTTAACATAGGTGAAGGTGGCATTGACTTTGCTGAAGAAAATATTTTTTTGCAGAAATTATTTTTGGAAATTCTTCATCTGTTAGCATTGAAATTTAGAGGTCCCATATTTGTAGACTAAAGTTCTAAGTGCCCAATGAATGTCATACAATTAGCGGAGAAGTATTTGCTTGTCTGATAGAAATTTCAAATTTGTAGGGTAAGAAGTTCTGCGCACAGTGGCGCTTTTTCGCTAGACTTAGAAAATATTTTTTTAGATTTGTACAAATAAATAAATATAATATATAAGTTTTACGGGCTTAATTTCCGTTAAGATAGATTTTAGTGCATTTTAATATTCGGCGATTGATTTTAAAAAATTGTGTATTCCAATGATCTCACAGCTGATCTCAACAAGGACCGCCGAGATATGATGAGAAAGATTTTTCTGCTTAAAATAATATCAACTTCAAAAACTGAAAAACAAATATTATTGAATAAACAGAACTCGAAGTTATTATCTAAATCTTATTCTGCGATCATTATGACAAAAAACTACTCTGAAAATAAAATACTAAATATGTTATTATTCATCAAAATTTATTATATTTTGTCCGGCATGTAATACATTTCATGTCAGCGATTTTTCAGTCCTCGAATCACTTTTCATAAGCACTTTTTGGGATCGCTTTCAGCTCCTTTATCGAATTTTGTTTTACCTCTTGGATCGATCGACTGAAAACGGGTTCCACGTAGCGGGAATTTCAGTTTCTTCTTCTTCTTAATTGGCGTAGACACCGCTTATGCGATTATAGCCGAGTTAATAAGCGCACGCCAGTCGTTTCTTCTTTTCGCTACGTGGCGCCAATTGGATATTCCAAGCGAGGCCAGGTCCTTCTCCACTTGGTCCTTCCAACGGAGTGGAGGTCTTCCTCTTCCTCTGCTTCCCGCGGCAGGTACTGCGTCGAATACTTTCAGAGCTGGAGTGTTTTCGTCCATCCGGACAACATGACCTAGCCAGCGTAGCCGCTGTCTTTTAATTCGCTGAACTATGTCAATTTCAGTTTGTGGAACAATAAAAAATCACACGCAGCCAAATATGGTAAATACGGTGGTTGATTAATGGTATTCATTGCGTTTTTGGCTTTGTATTGGATCACAATCGTGGCTCGATATGATGGAGCATTATGATAATGTAAAATCCATGAATTGTTTTTCCACAATTCCGGACGTTTGCGACAATTGTTCTCACTCAAACGCCTCAACACACCCAATTAGAACTCTTTTTTGACCGTCTGTTCCTCTGGAACAAGTTTATGATGCACCAAGCCACAAATATCGAAAAAAACAATGAGGATCACCTTGATTTTTGAGCGACTTTGGCGCGGTTTTTTTGGTTTCGGCTTGTATTTTTCCCTCCACTCAGATGACTGTTGACTTGTTGCTTGTGAAACTCATGAACCCATGTCTCGTGGGCAGTTATAATGCACTCCATGAATGTGGGATGGAAATTCGTACGATCACACATGTCTAAAGAGATCTGTTTACAGTACTTTTTTTTAAAAAAGGTTCAGCTTAATCGGGACGAGTCAAGCAATAACGCGTTCCATAGCCAAAATATTCACCAAAGTTATTCGAGCGGAGTCGCAAAACATCTCAAACTCTCTCAAGATCTCTCTAACATTTACACAACGATTTTCAAATACCATTATCTTTCAACTTTTTAATATTTTTATCAGCTGAAGAGGTCGAAGGTCGTTTCGAACGTGTTTTCAACGATCTCTTGATCGTCTTTGAAGGCTTTGTACCATTCGTAGGGTTATGTTTTTGATAAAACTGAATCACCGTAAACCTTTTCCAACATTCGCAACGATTCTGCACACGAAATTTTGACAAAAATACAAAGTTTGAGACAAATTCTTTGTTCGGTATTTTTATTCATTGTAAAAATCGCAACACACTACAGAGGTGTAACAATTTAATTATGGTTAAAAGATCGCGCTCATATTTGACATTGTAATTAGGGACAGCTCTATTAACATATTTTTGAAATGGCATGTAATAAGGTAGTGTCTTCAGTTCGATCAATCCAGCCGTTTCGGAGAAATTTTTCCCCTTGACTTTGAGAACAGCGTTTCGAGAAAAAGTTTTGAAAACCTCTTACCCCCTTAACTCAGATTTTATGGGTGGTTCAAATCCAGATTTATGATATTTTCGCATCAGAGCGCACACTAGCGGCCATTTTCGACGAAAAATATCTAGATGGTCGTTCCATGACTCGGAAAGTCATATAAAGTATTTTACGGCAAAATCTGAATATTTAATTTTCAAATGTTGGTTTCTTTCTTTATCGACCAACGGTGCAATACATCAAATTCAACAATTCTCTATGTGGAAGCAAATTTCATAGCATAAGCACGTTGCTCTTTTCATACATTCAATCATAAAGAATATTGCCGCTACACAGTGCAAGCGCATTGACCTTAGACGACGGGCGCTTGTTGGTCTAGTAATCATGGGCGATGTTGACAATCAGTTCGCTCAAAAAGGTCAACGATATGCGATCGCTAAATAATTTCTAAGAACAAACAGACATGACAAATGGATCACGAAGGTCGTTTACATACATATGTAGGTACTAGTATCCGTTGCTAATACCGAAAAGATCAAACACCTGATATTGAAAATTCAGTAAGCGTAAGAGTTAAGCTTAAGGTTAAGGTCCTCTTTGGTTGCTGAGCTCTCACAGTTGATGTTTGATATATAAGTCATGTTCAGAGAAGACTGACAGGGTCTTAAAAGTGTTTTTGATAAATAAGAAAAATCATCCCGAAAATACAACTTATTTAATTTCTAAAAAATAAAAAAAATCGAGCAGTTTTGAGTTTCCAGTATAAGATTTCTACAATATTCGATGTACTATAGTGGGTTATATAAGTGAATTAATGCTCTTACTTACGAACCCGAGATCTTCAGTTGCAATATTAATATACAATGGATTACACAAGTTTAAGAAGTAGCAAATCTCGTGCTTGCCTGACAACAAATCCCCATAAATATCAAAAATAATCTAGAATGTGTGCAAATCTCTTACTGCATGATAACAGAGTTAACTTTCACTAGTTTAAGCAACTAATCTCATTAGTCTAACTACTATACAGCAGCTAAACCCATCAAGCACGAATTATGCGTTTCTCAGTACTACAAGCTGTTTATCTATAAACAACGTTAAGAACCCCTATTAAAATGTACTGCCTACGTGTGACGTTTAATTGTTTTAATTTATCTAATCTTATATTGTGAGTTTAGTGTAATTATTTGCGCTAGGCGTGATTGTTTTTTAATTTTCCCTTAGGAATTAATTAGTCAGCGGCAAGCAGCTACAAATATGGGTTCACATAACGCTCTTAAGCAAATAGAGGCAATGAGTGTATATTACCTGTAAATATTATATTTTATTATATTATAGGGTGAGCCAAAGGTATAAATAAAAACTGCATAACTCTACAATAGCTGAATACCGTTTGATAGTAATAAAGTTCTTTAATTCGGCTCCACCACGAGTACAAAATATTTCTTAAATTTTCGAAACTATTTACTTAAAACCCTATTCTAGAAATAGATTTGAAATACTCGAATCGAAATACAAGCATAGATGAGAGGTCTCAGGCACTTCGTTATTAGATCAGTAGCGAGCTTTTAGGTAAAAAATTTAGAGGAATTTTATTTTCCTCCCTTTTTTTAAGAAAAAACACAGAAACTTCAAATTTAATGGGGAATGTTTATTATCTTTCGAAGCAATATTCTTTGGCATCTATTTTTTTAGGTTATTTCTTTCAAATGTTGGCCACGACTACCTCTGAGATGGTCCATCCGCGTGATGTTTTGTTTCAAAGCCTGAATCGAAGAGGTCTTGACCACACAGACGCAAGACTTTATATATCCCCACAGGAAAAAGTCTATCGGTGTGATATTACATGATCTTAGTGGCCAATCGTCCAATGTAGGTCCAGCGGCCCAAAACGTGAAAACATCTGCTAAATTAATCCATTGACTGATGCGATGTGTAGGAAGTAGATCCGACTTGCTGAAACCAAATGTCGCTGAGACCACGAGCTTCAATTTCAGGCAACAAAAAGTCGGTCATCATGGTCGCCTATGACAGTTACGTTCTCATTTTCATACTTTTTGAACAAATGAACATCGACGGTTCCACGAAACTACACCAAACCGTTTTTTTTTCTGGATTAAATGGCAGTTCTTGATTCTCTTCAGGTTGCTCCTTGTCCCAAATGCGGATATTTTGCTTGTTTGTATATCTATTGAGTCTCATCGCTGAACAAAATGTGGCTCGAAAACGTCGGATCTTCTTGGAACTTTTCAGACGCTCATAGAGTGAAGCGATGCCACTTGGGAAGGTCGAGCGGCTTTAGTTCATGCATAAGCTGCATTTTGTACGCCTTCAATTTAAGATCTCGACATAAAATGTGTCAAGTCGTTCCATATGTCAGTTCGAGTTGCTGCGAACGGTTCCGAATCGACTCTCCACGATCTTCGTGTACACTCTCAGCTTCGACTGCTATATTTTCTAGGCTGTATGCTGGACGTAGTTTATTTGGTTGAATATTATCTAATAATGAATGCTGGGTCTCAAGGTGGGTGATGGTGTAGCGAATAGCACACTCAGAAGGTCGATTATGTTGACCATAAGTTGAGCGAAATTCGCGAAAGCCATTCTTTACAGAACGAAAATTTTCGTAATTATGTTGAACGATTTTTAAACGTTGTTCCGTCGTAAGTCTTTCTGTGATGAAATAATGTACAAATATGACATGTCGTCTTGACGCGACTCCCGCGTGATCTGTCAAAAAAGGCTTCTGAGAAAGTTACTTGCACTTGCATCACCTGTTACAAAGGATCAGCATGACGAGCTTCGTCGATGTAGTTCTGTCTGTCGGTCTGTATATACGCGAACAAGTGCTTCAGTTTTTGAGATATCGCTCCGAAGTTCCCTTAAAAAAGCTACTCATCAGTTGAAATTACCCATATTGGTATACTATATATACCATAGATATAGCTGCCATGAAAACGTTTCGATCACACTCCAATCCCTGAATAGAAAACTTTTTTATTTCACGAGATATCTTCATGACATTTTAAGTGTGTTATTGTCCAAGATAACGAAGTAATAGCCGAGTAGCGAAATATTACTTATGACAGTGTATAGCTGTCATTCAAACTGATCGATCAAAATCATGTTGCTGTTTGGAACACAACTTTATTTGACAACATATCTTTCCCAATTTTGGCATGGATTATTGTCCAACACGTTACTATAATTTCCAAATTTATACAGATCGTACACTATTCCTTATGATTAAGTAACCTCAATTCGACCCGAAGGTTGTTTATATAAGTATTTTAAATATTTTAACTAGCCATTATAGCACAACTTTTTCAGTTAAACGCAAAGTCGTCTATACATCGGAGTACAGTTGCTATAAGAAATGTATTTATGAAGCTAACACTACCCATAGATAACGTTTTTTCATGTTTTATTCTAATCATGACCAAAGTACAACTCACGAGTTTCTCGAGTGCAAAAATACTCAAATTTTTTTCAAGCATTCAAACATACGATGACTAGTAGATTTTGTTAAAACCGGTAAATGCGCCAGATGAGCGGAAAGGTACTAGCGTATAATTTATATTAACGATAAACTCGTGTGCAAAACGTGATATTGTCACTGTCGATCTATTTTTAACAACAGCGAAAAAATATGACTGTACTTATAATATATACTTATAGTATAAACTCGTGACAATGAAATGTACGCAATACAATGTGAAAGTTTTAAAAGAATATCAGTTCGACAACGAATTTCATTTGGCAAACAGACTTTTATGACTGATTGAGGTAGTAAACATGAGTAGTGGGACTTATATTCATTAGAAAGTAAAGACTAATCACATTTCAGTTTAACGTGAGTGGAGGGGTTCCTATAGAAAAACGTATCGCATTGCTCCGATGTTAGTACATTTTTTACCAAAGAAAGAAATCAAATGGAAAGTAATATGGGGTTTAAGGGAAGTAAGTGTGGTTGTATTTCGATTTCGCGCTTTAGTATAGGAAGCAGGTCAAGCAAACAGGTCCCGAGATAAGTTATTTCAACTAAAAAAGGGTGCCCATCGTCCAATTTTGATCGTAGCTTCTTTAAGACCCTCACATACAATCTGGGGGGTAAAATTAAATGTCCCTGGCGTATATATTTATTGATTCATCGCTCTTTTATTCGCTTTTTTTCAACTCGTGTCGCTATCCATCATATATAGTATATAACTCCATATCTATCTCGTCTAACAACTATACTCTATAGCAACACCTTGAAAGAGTATGAAAGCAATATCCATTGAGGTAAATAACTATATACATAGATATATAAATAGTTTCTATTTCACCACATTGCTCACAATAGTAAGCTATTTCGCGAGATTCTCTACTTGGCAGTTAAGCGCCTCTAACGTGACATAATAACGGGCAAGTAGCTGTCATACAAGTTAAGAGCCGAAAAAGTTTATTATCCTAACATGATTTAGCAAAAAATGGGCTAACATAACTACATAGGACAGAGATTTGGCTCTTTTAGGGGAATGGAGGGTGTGTCAATATATATTATCTTAGTAGATATACTTACTCATTGGTCCTTCACATCTACTTAAAATCTAATCACGTGCATTTGTTATAAACTATATGGTTGAGATAAAAACTTTTTTTTTGGGTAAGATCTGTACGAATAGAACATTGCAGTCGGCGATAAAACTGTTACTCAGCGCTCGTTAAAGTCACATAATAGAGCACTACATCGATTCAGAACTGTTTTTGTACGTATTGTTGGATTACAATTTGAATATAGCTTTTATGTAATAATATTTACCGGCTCTCTTCTTCTCACCCTACCTGCTTCACAGAACTTTGTACTATAAATATGTATATGAGTTCATATTTAATATATTTGGTTTATATTTTCTGTTCATTAGTTGCCTTGACTCGGTGCTTGTGTTGGAATATCAGTATCGAAAGCTATGTAAGTTACATATTAAGTCATTAACGGAAATTAGCGTTCATAACTACCTTAATGCATGTGAGAAAAACTTAGGATACTTATAAAACGGCCTAAAAGATGAAGGGAAGAAGAAAAAGAGATATTACGGTAATTTAAAAAAGCTTATTCAATCTTCTCTATTTTAATGGCATTCCCACAGGTTCGTATTAGATTGTATGAAAGTTGCTATTATATTTCTTCAAAAAGTAGTATTTTTTCGAAACTAACTTTATCCGTTGGAGGACTATCGGACCTTTGATAATTGTCGAAAGGAAAAGGACAGAAGGTTTACAAGTTGATCCGATTTAAAGATGATAACTTTACCACTAATTTGAGATATATTTGAGAGAAATTATACGATTTTTAGTAAATGCTTATGGTACAGTATAAAAATTGTCGAAATTAAGCTATGGTCATTCCTATTTCTCATAGGTCCCAATTATCATTAGCTTATTTCCAATAACAGGGACAGCTTAGGCAAGTGATACTTCGGACAGGGATAAAGTTGGTACCCTTTTGTTTTGTGTTTGCCCCTCTTTCATGCCATATATTACAATATACATATATGTGTTTTCCATGACCTATATTTTGTAATGAAATCCAATAGTCGTTAAAATCATTTAAATTTTAAACCATATCCTATATACCGAATTCTAATCGCTAGAGACGACAAATGATCAATTTTCACCATGGATTGATCGAAGAACAACTAGAATGGACCAGAAGATACGGCCAAATAACTAGGTTACACGAGGTGCATTAACTTGCACACAAAGTAAAATCGTCGTCTTCTTCTTAATTGGCGTAGACACCGCTTACGCGATTATAGCCGAGTTAACAACCGCGCACCTGTCATTTCTTCCTTTCGCTACGTGGCGCCAATTGGATATTCCAAGCGAATCCAGGTCCTTCTCCACTTGGTCCTTCCAACCGAGTAGAGGTCTTCCTCTTCCTCTGCGTCCCTCGGCAGGTACAGCGTCCAATACTTTCAGAGCTGGAGTGTTTTCCTCCATCCGGACAACATGACCTAACCAGCGTAGCTGCTGTCTTTTAATTCTGAGCTTTGTCAATGTCGTCGTATATCTCGCACAGTTCATCGTTCCATCGAATGCGATATTAGCCGTGGCCAACACGCATAGGATCATAAATCTTTCGCAGAACTTTTCACTCGAAAACTGGAAACGCCGACACATCAGATGTTGTCATCGTCCATGCCTATGAACCATATAGCAAGACGGGATGATGAGTGACTTGTAGAGCTTTGTCTATATTCGTCGAGGGAGGACTTTACCACTCAGTTGTCTCCTTAGTCCGAAGCAACAGCTGTTGGCAAGAGTTATTCTGCGTTGGATTTCGATGCTGACGTTGTTGTTGGTGTTAATACTGGTTCCAAGATGGGCGAAATTATCTACGACTTCGAAGTTATGATTGTCAACAGTACCAAGGGAGCTAAGTCGCGAATGCGACGCTTGTTTGTTTGATGACAGGAGATATTTCGTCTTGTATTCGTGAACTACCAGACCCGTTGGCTTCGTTCTTTTATCCAACCTGGAGAAAGAAATCTAACGGCGCGGTTGTTATGGCCAATGATATGGATGTCATCGACATACCCAAGCAGTTGTCTCTCTTGTAAAAGATTGTACCTTCTCTGTTTAGTTCGGCATCTCGAATTATTTTCTTCAGAAGTCCCATGCCTCGTCTAAAACCTCTTTCACTATCGAATGGCTCGGAGTGGTCTTTTCCAAGATTTGAAGCATGGTGAATATCTGCTCAGTTGTTGATTTCCAGGCCTAAAGTCACACTGCCGATAATTCATCGGCCCCGCTGCTTTGTTCTCCTTCAGAGGAGTAATTGCTATTCGAACTTCACCATCTCCTTGTGTTATATTTTCACTGCCATTCAGGAGGGTGGAGATAGTGTTACATATATGCATACATATATTAAATCTAACACGTCAATTATTCAGCTTTAAGAATAACCAAATCTTTTGGCTATATGCGCTAATTTTTATCCAATAGCTCGAAATTTCCTTTCAGAAATGAAAAGCACAAATAAGCTTAAAATATATTTTTATTAAAATTTTCCAGGAAATATTTAAATGTGAAATGTAAACCGGTTACGTTGGTTAAATTAAACCAGTTTTTATGAACGCGTCATAAGAATTTTACAATTGATAAAATAATAAGTTTTATTGCCATCATTTGGCTGACAAATCCAGGATTCCTTGCAGCTACAATTCTCAAATGTGTCAATAAAATTCTTATGTAAACTCAAAGTTTTTCCATAATTACAGAACAATTAATTTTTATAATTTTATTAGTTTATTCGCGGTAATTCGCCAGCACAATAATAATTAAGACTGATTCCCGGAAAGTAAAGAATGTAAAAGCCTAACCAATTACGACATTAATTCCCTCCAGTTGCACCCACAGCCATAAAATCTTATTTTAGAAATTGTAAAGCTTTATCCAGCAAACATTTGCGCAACGGGCAAGCAATTATAAATCTAAGATTTACGGTGTATCATGTGCTTTGATAAAAATTATAATATCAAATAAAATAGTTGCATTGACGTCGATGGCGTACGCAGACTTGTAACGTAATAACGGAATTTCAAAGCCCAAACGTGCCCAAAGCAAGCAACTGTGAGCAAATGTGAGGAAGACAAATGGCAACGGCTGCTGGCGGCCGGACGGCATGTAAATTTACACAATTCCACAAACAATGTGACATTCATTTGCTTTGTGATGCACTTTCCATGCACACACAATAACTGCATTGCTCGCGCTGCGACGCCCAGCGTGGCGTATACGTGTTTACCAATGTGAACCACCTGAAACCGGTCGCAGCGGCTAAATGTTTAATTGTTGCGCGGCACAAAGCAGCGGCGGATGTGCACAAACACATACACTCACATAAATGTGTGTGGTTGGTATGTGCTGCTGCTTGCTTTGTGCATTTCAGGCCTTTGACGACATCCTAACCACAATAAATTTCCGCATGCTAAGATAACCTTTTTTAAATCGAAGCATTATTGACTTATCCAGCGGATCATCTGACAATTATGACAAATTCTGTAGACGGCGATTAAATTGCGTAAAATCAACGCAAAATAAAAACAAAAAAAATAGAACGCAAAAAGAATTTTCGTTTGTATTTCACCGCTTGCTTGCCAAGCTTGCCAATTTGGCTCTGTGTGATAGACACATAATTGTTGGCAATAAAATGACCGCTGCTCAGCGCACACATTGTGTAAAATATATGCGAAATTCGTTCATTGTTTTTCGTCTGTTTTACGTCTATTTTTGTACTGTTTGCCTTCTGTTGTGAATAATTATTGGCGCGCCATACGGACATACTTACTATATTTGAGAGCAATCACCCACACTGTGGTCGCGTGAAATGCAAATTGCGACAATATTTTTATACTCTTGCAACATGTTGCACTTAGTAGCATTGTCTTTTTTACCTAAAGGCTCTTTGTAACAATTATTTATACCACGATTTACTTTTTCAGAGCTCCCAAATACTGATTGAGAGCTCAGTATGTGACGCTAAACACCAAAATTTTATTCTTAATACACTAGCTTGCAAAAAGTTAAATATTCTTAAAAACACACTCATATCTACGAAGCCTTAAAATTTTGGAGAACAGTTTTCAAATATATTTCCATTCGATTTGCATGAGAATTTTTTGATTTTTTGAAAGTCCACAAGTAAATATAACCCCTTTATGAAATTAAGAAGACAGATTGGGTAGTCGAAAAAGTATTTTCGTATTTGTAATAAAACTTCAACTTTTTTATATGTTTATACTATATTTTTATGTTTATACTATATTTATACAAATTAATAACTAAAAAAAATTTTCAAAATATAGCGAATTTCTTTATTATTTCCACAGTTTCCACAGAACAGCTGTAATTTTTTTTTTACTTCCCCGATTTTTTTTTTGGTTAAATGAAGCTTAAAATCCCACTTTTCCAATACTATGTGGTATGACATAATAAGATTGGTAGCACTTGAGATATACGACTGCAAATACGAAAAACTTGTTTGACTATCCAATTTTTTGCCATGATAATATGGGATGATACTAAAAATGGCTAGAATCGGTTCATTATTTAGCTATCATATACCAAATATTTCTACTTCCACTTGATAATACGTCAACATACTGTAGTTAAGAACCGAATTAGGTGAAATCAGTCGAAATATTACTGCAGCACCCTTTAGCCCGTATATCTTATTTTAAAATCATTCCCATTTTCCATATAATTTTTGAATACATTGGAGAGTGTATGAGATATTTGGATAACATATAATGTCCGGCTGCACTCGAACTTAATTCTTCATTACCTGTTTCTATTATGATATTCTATTGTAATGTAAAATTACTTGGGTAATGGTAAAATAGTTTCTTCACACTCTTCACCCACGACGGCTGTTACAATATTTATATGAATTAGGTAATAAAACTTGGGAACACAACACATACTAGGCACATACAACAATGTTAGACGAATATACGGAACTCTATCTTAACTTTATAAATATATTTTGAAGGTTTCTCATTGAAGGGTCGCCAAAAATTATGCAGATTTTCTAATTTATATTAAATTTGCTGAGTGATAGTTTAAAAAAAATTAAAGGTTTCTATGTGTTAACTGATTAAATTCAAGTGTTTGTGGCATAAAAGTTAAACGCAGAGCTGCTGAGTCAACCTTGCTTTATTTTTATGTTAGCATCCAATACTTTTTCTTTAGTTTTTTTTTACCGTTTGCCTTTATCAATTTCATTCACAATATTAATTACTCTAACCATTTAGTACCTTAAAAATGTCATACTCATGCCAAATCATGCCAACTTAGCAATTAATTAATTAGAAGCTTAAATGTTGAATATAAATATTCATGAACATAACACTGTGAAAATCAATAAAAACAAGTAGCAAACATTAATATATTATATCTCACAGAGTGACCGTCTTTTTTTTTTTTTTTTGAAAGATAAAAAACAGATAAAGATAATTGCAATTTGAAATTTGCTTAGTATCATATGAATACCTTTCTACTTGTACGCTAGAATTGGAGAGGTTTAGAAACATAATGCGGTACACTGTCGGCAATAAATTCATAATTCGATATTTTTTTTAACGAATTATCGATTTTAAATTTTTTAAGAACTTGTGAAACACGTAAAGCTGATGATTCAATGAGAAACTAATTTTCATGTAGCACTCTCACTTTAATCTTATACTAGCTAAAATTATGAATAAATGAACAAAAAGTACAAATAAAAGTCCTATCGTGGCAATTTCTAGATGAAAGCACTAGTAGAGCTAAAATGTATGAAAAATAGAAAATAAAGGAAGAGCAAAATGTTCCACATTTTTGTAAATTTAAAAAGCAAAATAAAGCATCTACATATGTTTTTTTAAAGGAAACAATATTTCTATTCAAAAATATTAGTTAAATGCCACAGTTTTACCAAAATTTCTAAAACTCACAATTTCCGAAACAGTACCCAGCTCATCAAGGTAACCAAAAAACGTTTACAAACTAAGTTTGTCATATACATTCACAAAATAACTACAGCTCATACAAATTCACATCCATATGTAAATATAATATTAATGAAATTTGAAGTCTCCAAAAAGTTTTCCTCTCTCGAAATTATTTAACTCAATAAACAGATGGGTGTGTACTTGATGAAAGGAAAAACTTTTAAATTAAGACGCAATAACTTGCAACTGATGTTTTGTAATAGAGATATGACTTGTCAATATTCATGTTTATATATGTCAATATATAGTTATTTACCTATATATATAAACATATAGTTTAATAGTTGTGTGTACTCATTTAATAACCAAATATAAATATGTACTCCCGCTTAGTTTACATTTGTAGTTGTTGTTTTACTTTAAGTGCAGTAGTTTTCCAATAATTCTATAGAAACTCAAGTTAGTAAATATAACTAATATATAGTAGTATGTAGCTAGTTTCAACTTAGATACTCTCAATACAACACATTAAAAATAAACGACATCTATTATATGCAAATGTTATTTAAATGGCGTGGAAAATAATAGCAAATTTGAAGAATGAATTGCATTTCTTGAGTTAAATTACCGGTTATTAATAATAATGCCTACATATTTTTTTAAAGAAAATTAAAATTCCATTTTTAAGTTAGAAAAACATATTTAAAATTCTATTTTTATATTAGAAAAATCACATAAGAGCAATAATCTATACTAAAAAAAAGAAATTATTCTCTGAAATATATCGTAGGTGCTTTAGCAGTAAAGGGAATCTCAAAAACAAAGCTTTTAAGATAATCCTACGGAGCCAATTTCGAGCATCTTTGATTACTAAATCCCATCTCAAACATATTGAAGACGACAAAACTTCTATGGACATCTGATCTCTGAACTCAAGGTTATGTAAAAATATTCAAAACTGAAGATTTTCGAGACTCGTAACACGTTTCCGGCTTATAGTAGTATTTCTTACAAATTGTTTACAAAACAGAATGCTGTTAAATAACGAATAAATAGTTTTGAAGTATTACAAGGTGAAAATTATTATCAACATACGAAAAGTGTAAGCGCCAACGCCGAATCAAAGAAAATGTTAGATTGTGTCGCTCATTTAGAGATGATGACGTCTTTATAGACTTTGACAGAATCATTTCCTTTGCGAATTATTAAGAGATAATATTTTCTACATGTGAAATAATCAATTTACATATGTTTATATAATAGTACGCGTATAATGATGAGAAATGGAATAATATCAACTTCAAATATCGAAAAGACAACTGACCGCAGTAGGAGCATTTAATCTATGGAAAATTCTATAGTTTACTAAAATATTCAACTTAACTATTAAATGAGTAATAACTTATACCAAATACCTTTAAAACCAAGAGAAAACTCTGACTGCACCGACGTTATACTCGTAATACCATTCATGGTCCTTGTCAAATTTGTGAAGGTATCTTGTCAAATAAACCAGTTTAGAGACAAGAACTTGATTTCGACAAGTCAGTTTGTATGGAAACTATATCCTATACTTATCCGATATAAGTAATTTCTTCGAAAATTGTAGCGTTCTTTTGGATAATAATGTGTGTCAAGTTTCGTGAATATATCTCGTCAAATAAAAAAGTTTTCCATAGAAAGATACCAATATGTAAAGCTTTATAGAATTTTCATAGATGGTATGTAATAAAAAAGCTATGAAAATTCCATACAGCATTAGTTAAAAAGCCAAATATCTCGAGAAGTATTAATGATAGCGCATGTACATTTTTTCTATAGCTTTTGTCATTTACGAGATATATGCAAATAAATGCGAATTTTGTGGAAAAATCAGGTTTAGAGCTCTGTACTAGGTGTGAGTTTCAACTTTGCCACAATGGGCACTTTTATAGAGGGTTCAATTCTAAGGAATATGTGTCTAAAGTCAAAGCTATGCCATAAAATGCCTCTGAGCTATAGAAATTTAAAGATAAAAAGTCACGATTGTCGTGTATTTTCAATGGAAAATTTTTACATGCCTTGGTCCAGACCTAAATGTAAATATTAAGGGATAAAATTTTCAGGGAATTTTTTAAGGGTATTTCCAAGGAAATTTCATAATGAGACTGTAAAAAATGAATAGTTCAAAAAAGCTACATATATAATATGTTATAGTGCTTTGATATTCTGCTATATGTAAGAGTGAGTAATTCAGATCGACATCTCAAAACTGAATGACTAATTTGAGTACAGTCAAACATGGTCAAAAAACACGAACATGGCGCATATGAAATCTCTGATGTTTTCTTAGTGTGTTACAAACTTTTTGGAAAACTTAATATACCCTACTCAAGGTATAACTATAGAAAGTATTTAAGTAGTTCAGCCCCAAAGTTAGGACACAAATATATCGCAAAAGTACCACGCTATGATGAAATAGGAAAATGCTTGAAATAGAATAACAATAAAGATATTGCCATAAAATTGTTGTATGTACGAGTATGTTAACAGAAAAACATCGCTGAGTCACTTATGTATACATTATAAAACAAATAAGAAAGGGTTAAGTTCGGATGCAACCGACGACTCATACACTGACCGACAATGTGGCATAAAGTTTTTTGGAAAAACGAAACCCACTACATATTCATATGTAGTACATATATGGAAGTTGAGGGTAGTATCGACCCGATTTTAACTAGTTTTGTCAATACTACAGCTATGGCGGTGTCTACGCCAATAAAGAAGAATTAACATGTCATATACTAATAAAATGTTCGCAGAGATCCATTAGGGTACCTCGCATATCATCAGCATATCATATGAAATAAAGTCACCCGGATATTATGTGTTTGTTATATGGGGGTTAGTTTCAAGGGGCCAAGTCTTTGTACAATTGTATCCATTTTAGGCACAAAGATACACTGTTATGAATAAAACACGGCCTCTCATTTTCATTGAGATAACTCACATATTGTCCGCTATATGCGGTACAAAATCGACCGGAAGTTCGAAAATCTTTATATTAGATATTTGGGGGCTAAGAGAAGTATTGACTCGATTCAATCCATTTTTGACATAGAGACATACCATTGTCAGTGAAGCATTATCCCTGAATTTCAAATATATCATCTAGGGTGTAAAATGTAATGTCTCTGGCGTATTTAATTACTGATTTTTCACGCTTTTAATAGTTTTTAACAGTACCGTTATATGGAGAGTGGACAGATTTATCTTCCGATTTCATATATTTTTACAGTGTGGGTAGGGATATTTAAGGCATTTGTTCTGACCGAATTTTGTTTTTGTAGCTAAGTGGTTTAAGAGAATTTTACAACCATTAAGGGAACAAAACTATTATACTTTATAGCAACATGTTGCAAGAGTATAAATATATACATAAGTATGCAAGTATACATATGTACAAATATAAAAATAAATATGTGTAGATAAACAGTTTACACAATTGTTTTTAATAAATTAATTATTATATAAATTGTCAGAGGCAATTCCAGGCAGATAACGATCGCTAACAACTGAGAAAATCAAAGTATATATGAAGACAGCAACAACAACTACAACAACGCTACAACACTGCAGTTAACGTCTTCTACTGATAATGGAAATCACTTTTGAATAGACTGTAGCAATACTAACAACTAGTAGATAGCAAGCAGAGCTACTCGTGCTAAGTAAACTGAGCGTAACTGAGCCCCACTAATACATGCACATAACAAGTGGAGTCGCTTGCTCAGTGGCAGTGGCCTAAGTGAGAGTGCAGCACGTTCTGCTAACACTACTTTGGGCACTTCAACTAGTTATAGTCGCCATTTGATGTGTCTCACTAACTGCGTGACTCTATTTCTCGTGCTCCTAAAGGCAACTCATTTGTATGCGCCGCTCGTTTATAGACAACACATGTCAACAGCGAAAAGCAGCGACAACAACAACAGCTAAAAAAACTTTTCATTACAACAAAAAAATTTACAACAACTTTTTTTACAACAATAATTTTTCACGATAACAAATTTTTTACAACAACAACAATTTTTTTTACAACAATAACATTTTTTACAACAAAAGCTTTTCACAACCACAAAATTTTAAAACAATTTTTTTACAACAACAAATTTTTAACAGAGACAATATTTCACTACAACAATATTTTACAACAACATTTTCTATAACAACAACTTTTTACGACATCATTGTAGTGTGCCCACTAAATTTGTTGTTGTTGTTTATCTACAATTGTATACGAAATGCCATGGCCATGACGGTCTGCAGCAGCTGTGTTAGGGAGTGATAAGCAGCTTGTTACCTATGTATGGGTGCTTGGAATTTTTTAGGAGGCCGGCCTACGTGATAGCTAGTTTGCAGCAATCTAGCAGATAAGCAAAACCTAATTTTAAAATACACACACTAGCTGCTAGCACATACTTTCTTAGAGTTAAATGCGCTGCATGCAGATTTCCGCACTCTCTTCGCCATTGATAACCACCTGGCTGCTGAGAAATAGGCCAGTTCATAGAAAAGAGCAGATTGCATGCTAATGTGTGAGTGTGTCAGCGAGAGATTGTGTATATGTGTGAAAATGTAAGAAGAGTCATAGCAACAAGTGCGCGGGCACTCATCAGAAGTCAAATGCTGCGCCGGCTTACGCTCACTCGTGCGCGTTTAAGTATTTGAAGAGAGCGCGCGCATTTCGCTCAGCGCAAATGAGAAATGTCACCTGCGCGTGCATACATATGTGCGCGGCGCCTTCGCTTACCGGCAGCGTTGCAGCAGCATGTACAGTAGATCGGCAAGAGCTTCACGCAGCGCGCCAGCAATAATCACGCACATATACGCGCCGCGCTCATAGCTGCCTGCTTGTCTGACTTTTTCGCTTTATTTTGGTGAGCGCATGCCGCTGTATGTGTGCGCGCGTGTGTGCTTACTATGCGCCGCGCTGACCGCTCCTTATACTCACGCTGCGTTGTTGCTGTTATTACTAACCGAGTGAAACTAGTATGCGTACTAGCGCTCAGTGATGCATTCTTCTACGTGTGTAGGTGCCTATGCCGCACGCGTATCTGTGTGTGTGTGTGTAACGGCGCCTCTACCGCATTGCTGCTGCTAGCAGTTAGAAGCCGATGGCATCTCTTTTATTTTGTTACTTTTGCTCTTTGTTGTTGGCGCTGCTGTCAATGCTGAGTTCGCGCGCGTGTGTGTGTGTGCGCGCGCTGTTGTCCGCGCAGCACAAATGTGCCCGCGCGCGCCTTTTCGGTTGCGATCAGTTTTATTTATATAAAAGCATTGCCAACACGTTCACTTCAAGCAGTCGACTTCAGAACGCTTCTCAAACGAGAACGCGTGAAAATTTCATTTCAACGTTCAACACGCATCTTAGAAAACGGTACAGATACACACACATAACTACTCACAAACGCAACAACAACAACACAAACGGGAAAATTTTAAAATAGAAATTAAATACGAAATTCTCGTGATCGCGTCAAAATAAATTTTGAGGAAAAAGTGATTTTCGGTTCAATCGTCTAAAAAATCGTCGCCAAGTCGTGTGCGAGTGTGTGCGCTAATCAACGAATGCAAAGGTTGTAGCCAATCGTATTATCAACAACAACAACAGCAACTGCTATCAAAGTCAAATTGGTCGCTTGTCGATTTACGTCATCGGCGCCTGTTGATTTCATAGCTTCGCGGTTTACACACGTTTTATTTGCAGTGCTGCTCAGTCTAACGCAGAAAGCGTAGAAAAACGTGCGCGTGTGCTACGGTATTGAGAAAAGTCGTGGCGAAAAGCTATACAAAATATATATGCCGTTTCAATTGATTAGATAAAATTATATAAATATATTTGTGCAACAACAAAAAATACATACTATACAAGTGACATTGCGTACAGCAATACTTGAACGCATAATACAGCAACAACAAAGCGTTTTTTCATCAAATTCGTGCAAGTTTCAACGCAAGAACGGCAGCTGTAGCAGGAAATATGGTGAAAAACAGGCGTTTTGAAAAAGGTAAAGCTTGAAAACGCAGTTTTGAATGAAAGTATTAGTAGTCAATTGACAGGAAATGTTAAAAGATAAATTAAATTAAAATATTTTTAGTGCGAAAAATCCAACTACAACAATTGCGAATATTATTGTGTCATTTTTAGTGATGTCTATTTGAAATATGAGTTCGTTATATTTTAGAAAACTGTTTAGAAAAAAATTTTTTTTTTTAATTTCGAAAATTTTTGCTTTGTATTTCTTTTTACTTTGAAATTTGGTTGCTTTTTGCAAAAAAAAATGAAATTTTTGTTTGTTTAAAAACTTACTTTCTAATACTTTTGTAGTTAAAAAAATTTAAGAAGTTGCTTTTAAAAAATTTTAAAACTCAATTTTTTACATATTGTTAAAAGAAATTTAGAACATTTTTTGTTGAAAAATTATTTTTGAAGTTTTAAATTTTAATTTAATTTTTTTTTTTAATTTTTTTTTAAGTTTTTGTAAAAAATTTTTAAATTTTTTTTTCTAAAATTTTTTTTTACTACATTTGTAGTTTCAAATAAAAAAATTTTTCAGGAAATTGCTTAAAAAAATTTTGGAATATTTTTTTTATATTTTTGAAAGTTATTTAGCACATTTTTTTTGATAAGTTTTGTGGTTTTAAACAAAAAAAAACTTACATTTTTAATATATGTATGCATTTAATATTATATATAAAGAATACCACATCAACAAGTGCTCAACGCAGTCTTCGCTGACATTAGCAAGCTTTTGTTCCAAATATTTCAAGCT
Organism: Bactrocera dorsalis; assembly: GCF_023373825.1. Lineage (NCBI taxonomy): Eukaryota > Metazoa > Arthropoda > Insecta > Diptera > Tephritidae > Bactrocera > Bactrocera dorsalis. Next base: position 82,894,373 of record NC_064305.1, on the reverse strand, counting down.
CACACGTGGTTAGCTTTGCTTATCACAACTTAACTAGAACACAAACAAATGCGTATTTCGCAATTTTTCATGTAGATTATATTCTGTGCTAGATTTTTTTTAGAAGAACAGCAACTACTAACTATATTGATAAATAGATTTTTGTTTCGCTAAAATACTGAAAACTTATTTATTAGCGAAAAAAATAAAAATGTGAAAAACATAAAAATTAAAGCATAATATTCGAAAATAAAAATATTTAAATTTTCGTTTTAATTTTACAAATCTTTAAAATATAATTACTTTAAAATTTATTTTAAAGAAACGACATAAGTTGAAAAATTTTTTAAATGTAAGAAAATTAAAAAATAAAACAATATAATTTTTTTACCGAAAAAAATTGTACAAGGATTTGGAGTGTTACAGCTTTGAAATATATATAAAACTTCCGAAATTTTTAGTAGAAAAATATCAAAAAATATTTTTTTATGAAATTTTTTTTTTTTAATTATTAAAATTTGTTAATTGATACATTTGGCAACAATAACAAATAAAAATAAATATATTTTCGTGAAAATTTTAATTTTTAAATCCAATTAAAAAATATAAGAACTGTGTTATATTTATTACAACACTGACAAAATGTTTATTTTGCATTTTGGCAGTAAGCCCAAGCAGCTGGAGATTCATATTAATTTAAAGAATGTTAAACAAATTTTTTTTTTGATATTTTGATTTTTTTTTTTTTATATTTAAAAAAATATTTTTTTGATATTAATTTTTTTGATATTTTTAGATATTTTTATTAATTTTTTTTTTTATATATTTTTTATTATTATCATATTTTTATTTTTGAGCTGATCCCAATGCAAAGCTCGCCTTAAAATCATAAATATTTTGCAAAATTAATATCTTAATTCAAAACGAGCAACTTTAAATGCCACAAAAATATTTTCAAATCTCAACACCCAACACAAGCACCATACTTGACTGATAAAGACTTAAACGGCACACGTGACCAAGTGCAAAAGTACAATAGCATTTCAGAATTTTATAATCGCAATGTGCAGAAAACAAAATGCTTATAAAGACGTACATGGAATTTGGAATAAGAGAAAATTAAGAATATTTTTATGTATATAAAATCAAGCTGATAAGCTTTTTCTTTCTAAATAATTGAAACAATTTTGTGGGCTTTTTCTCAAAAGTGACGAAAAAATTTGGCAAATTCAAATAAAAACAAGAGCTAAGACTCCATAAAAATTCTTAAAAAATCGCGCTTCTAAAACAAACTCAAACTAGTAAAATTCGAAATTAGCAACACGAACAGTAAACATTCAATATTAGTATGTTCGTAATTCGCCAAAGCCCGTTTCAACACGCTTTGCACACTTGGCGAGTGAATTCAAATAATGTGGAAAGGAAATGCTGGAATTAAAACAAAAATTTTGTGCAACAACAATTAAACACGCGTTTACAAATAAAATAGGAATATATATATATAAAAAATTGTGTGTGTGTGTGTGTGTGTGTGATTAGCGTGAATGCTCTTTGTTTTAGTTGCTAGTTACTAAAGAACGCTCTGACAGTGCTCAGACAGCGCTTTGTTTTTGCTACAGTTGCGGCTAATTACGGCCGGAAGCGAATTGAAGTTGGCAACTTATTTGCACAAAAGCAAAAAGTTGCAGAAAGAATAGTGTTCAATAAACATTTGCACAATGGAAATGGCATAATTGAGTTGTGTAATGGCAATTAGACATGTGGTTTAGAAATTGTGTACCATAATATTGACTAACTGGCGCGCGAAATAATTGGAATTTGGTTAACTACTGTTACTTCATTAACGTGGCTTAGTAAAAGTCTTGTGAAATGTCAATAAAAGTATTTGTAAAATTGTAATTATAATTTATTAATTTGTTCACAAAAAATTTTTTATAACATTAATTTTTTATACAAAAATATTAGAAATATTTTCTACGTTTTATTTAATATTATTTTTTTTAGTTTAATATTTTTTTAACTTTTTTATTTGAAAAATTTTAATTGTACTTTGTTAATAATTTGTTCCCAATAAATTGAAATATTTTCCTCGTTTTATTTAATCTTAATTTTTTTTTAATATTTTTAAATTTGTTTTTTTTTTAATTTTTCTTTATATTTTTATTTTTTTTTTTGCTTTTTTATTTAAAATTTTTGTAGAAAATAATATAACCATCTTATAATTGATAACATAATCGTTTTCTCTAAATTACGCATTTCTATGCCTTTACATTTATTGCACAATAAAATTAAATAATTATTGCTAACTATTTTCTACAAGTCATTTCAAAACAAGTAGATTCAAGTAATATTGGCGTTAATTGCGTTCAATAGTAATCTTACGGCGTCGCACACTTTCTAGCGTGATTTCAGCCTAGCTTCCTTCCATTTCGCAATTATTTGTTGAGCGAATTTGCAAATATTTGTTTTCTGTTTTTAGAAATATGCATCTACTCGTGCATTTTAATTACATATCTGTATAAATACAAGTCATTGCGCTATTAAAGGCTATTACTCATTAATATTTACCATTATCTAATATTACTTTGCTCGCCGCTTGTTTCCAACAATATTTTATTATTATTTTACTTTTTAAGTGCTTATGATATGAATGAATGACATTCGCGTGAGCGGCTGACTGTACTTCGCTTATTTAGCATACTTACATACATATACCGTTATATCAACGGTAACTGATATGGAAATGTACAACAATTAAATTTAAAATTGTGCATGACAATTACAATTAGAACCATCAAATACTTGATTGCTTACTTATGCTAAATGCACTTGCACACACCCACACATACGTGCACAAACAAGCAAATATCCCACGTGAATGCAAATAGTGGCAACTATGTATCGCTCTTCCGCCTTAGCGGCCCTTGCGCTGCTCAATTGCCATTATCCTTCAAGTGTAAATTAAGCATTTTCGAATTTTCTCGTATTTATTTCACTCAATGTCTTCGCCGTTGGCCTCAATCACTTTCTCTCTGCTGGCAATAGACACAGCGATGCAGACGATAGTCAAGATGCAGCCAGCGGCATCTTGGCGCACGCACACACGCAAGTGCGTCAAATGCACCAGCGATGCTGTTGGGTGCCTACAAACTCATAAAAGTGTCTGCAAACATATACATACAAGCATAGATATGTATGTATGTAGTTGTGTGCGCACCAACTCAAAGTCCATTGAGATTCGTGCACCGGCCGACCGGCCGTTTTGTCGGCTTTTCGGCTGCTCGCCTGTTGCTTTGTCATTCTATTGCTCGTACTCGCTGATTAGCGCGCACAAACACAGGCCACATGCATACATACATACATACATATATGTGCAGCATATTCAACTGGATGGACAACACATTCCTCTGCAGCCAGCACGTGCACACATCATGTGCTTATGGAAGTCACCAGAGTATATATGTACCTGTTTGTGTGCGCTTATTCGCTTTGAGTAGAGCTGCACTAACACATTTTCAATTGCGGCAAGAAACTAGTTTGTGAAACATGTGTTCTACGAATTTCTATGCATACTCGAATAGGAGTGAGCGCTGTGGAAAAACGCTGATTACTAAACCGACTTTACTACACACCACATACTTATATTCATACATATGTACATATATACAAGTTTACATGGAATTCTTTTTGATGCTAGCTGTTAGTATGCTCATAAATACCAGATAACGCCTTAAATACCGCATTCAGCTGGTATGGATCTAATGTGTTTATTTTTGTTATTGCTCTCATATTGTAGTGGTGTATTGCATAGTTCGACTTTCTAGGAAGGCATGACAATTTCTGATAAGGTGTTAACTTGTTGTGTTGACTAATAAATATACTATGTAATAAGCAATTTTAAATTTTTGTTGCTTAGTTTTGTTGTTAGTTTTTGATGAGGATTATGTAAAGTGTTTTGTAATGTAATGCATTTAAATGATTTAATAAAGAAAATTGGCAACAGTGTATTTTGAATTCATCACATTTTTATATAAAAAGGCGCTCAAAAATATGATGAAATAAGTATAAATCACGGTAAAGGGGCGTCATTAAAATAAATATCAGCAAAACTGTGAACTTAGGTTGCAAAGTAGCTAAAACACTCTTCAGAGTGCAATTCTTATAAGACACAGGAAAATAAATTTACTTGATTTTGCCAAGTTTGTATGGCAGCTATATGCTAGAGTCGTCCGATCTAAACAATTTTTTAGGATACTATAGCATTGAATTCGAAATTAATCTGTGTCAAATTTCATGATGATATCTGGACAAATAAAAAACTTTTCTATATAAGGGTTTGATTTTGGCCGATCATATTATATGGTAGCTATATCATATAGTGGTTCGATCTCAACGATTTGTTCAGATATCGTAGCATTGTCTTTGGTAATAACCTCTGCCGAATTTCATAAAGAGATCTCGTCAAACGAAAAGTTTTCCATATAAGCACTTAATTTAAACCGATCAGTTTGTATGGCAGCTATATGTTCTAGTAGTGCAAAATCGGCAGTTACTACACATAAGCAGCTGCATAGAGAGAAAGGGCTGTGTGCGAAATTTCAGCATCATTTCTCAAAACCTGAGGGAGTAAATCGCATAAGTATACAGACGGGCGGTTTGTTGAAAAAAAATAAATAAAATAAAGTAACTTTGCTTCGAGTCTGCACTCTTTATGTGTTGTCGGTGAACTTCAGAGCTCAAAACAATACTAAGCAATAAGTAAGTTTTCTACTGCTATACTCATTTTTCATTTCTCGTGTGTAATTCTCAACCAATTTATAAAAATCTCTCAATGAATACATGACTAAAATGTCTGCTATAAGCAAAAACAACATGTAAACAGTAATAATTTTGACCAAATGACTTCAATTACGAGAAACAGCTAAATTTCTAGCAGTTTTGCGTTTATAATTAAAACAAATAAGGTCTTAATATGTAATATTTTTGTTGCTAAAATTAAACAATATTCAGTAATGAAGTGCTAATAACATTGTAGAGTGCTTATACTAACTAGCTAATAAATAAAATCTTATTTCAAACGTATGTATATACATATGCATGTATATTAAATATATATGTATGTATATTTACAATTTCTTCAAAAGTCAACGTGCCATATCGCTTGCTATTGAAAGAACCGACGATTCGAAATATATATTTTTTTCATATATTTATGTGACTATACTGTGCTAAAATAATATAAATACTGTAGTATATACATATGTATGTATGTAAAAATATGCATAAATATACAAAAAGTATGTATGTATGTATGTCGCTATATACGCAACCGAACAAAGCGAAAACACTCTAGCGAAAACAACAACAGTACAAATGCATTTATTTACATATTCTCATGCAATTGTATTTATATATAAATACTCATACACACTTATAAGCACAAATTAGTATTTTTAAATATGTAAATACACAATACCGCATCTTTTGTAATACTTGCAGCGCATTTGTGTGTGTGTGAGTGCATGAAAACAAATTTAGTTGGTATAACTTTGGAATATTTGCATTACAAGTGGCAATCAACAAGAATTTATTATGTGAAATTATTTATGCCGAAAATAAAAAAGTACATACATATACATACATACAGTTATGTGCTTAAAGCGGTAGATAATAATAATGAATTTAAAATTTACAAACGGATGCGCTTTGTTGGTGAAATGTGTGTTTATTTGAGAAAAAAAAGTTATAAAAAAAGAAAAAAATTATAGAAATAAAAAAATGTATATAAAAAAAATATTAAAATTAAATTAAGAAACATATTCGATAAAAAACTTAATTTGACTTTTTTTTTCCCAAAATAAATCTCAAAAATAAAAAAAACATGTGATTCAAATTCAACAAAAGAATTTATTCAAATATTTTTTTTTTCAAACAAAATTTTTTTTTCAAAAAAATATTAAGGTCACATTTAATTACAAATTAGCCAAAAATTAATTGAAAAAAAAAACGAAAATTGTAAATAAAAACATTTGGCAATTGCAAGTAATAACAATAGACTAAACAGTAGCCGCTACATTGCTTGCGTGATCACACGCCGTTGACCGAAAATTTAAATAAATTTATTTTTAAATTCAAAAGGTGAACACAAGCAAACAAACCAGTGCCAAGTGAAGCAAATACATATTTGCCACGTAAATTTAAAACACATAATAAAAATAGCGACAGTGAGAGAATAGCTATAGACAAACACGCTGCTGATCCCACACACGCCTCTAAGCCACAACAATAAAAAAAAGAACGAACGCCTAGAGAAAGTAGTGTTAGACGAATTTTGTTTTATTTTTAAGTAATTTTGTATTTTTATTTTATTTTGACACTCTTCTTTTTGTTGTACTATCATTAAAACCGCGTGCCGCTTGGAACTTAAAATAAAACAAATATGCAAAAAAGCCGAAATAGTGGGTAGCGAAAAATGGAAAATGAAAAGCATTTCCATATTCTTCAAACTGAGTAAATTCTCTTTAAGTATAAATACATGCAGTGTGTATAGAAAATTTTTTTTCTGAAAAATACTGCTAATCAAGCGTATTTTCAAAGTACTACGAGTAATAATTAACAGTACGCAGCGTTGATAACGTAAGAACTCAAATAAATTTGCATATTTGATAGTTTAACATGACACTGAGAAAATATGAAATTTTTAAACTGCAACGGACTAGTTGCAAACTAGTCCGAAAGTAATCACTTCTATATAAGTTGGTAAAAATACTTTTCGTATAATTATTGAAACGAAAACAATGTTATTAAATAAAAAAAAATATAGCATCTAACTGGTGACAAACTAGTCCGAAAATAACCACTCCTGGTTGAGTTAATAAAATAACTGTTTGTATAATTATTAGCACAAAAAAATGATATTAAATAAATAAAAAAAGTTTTATAGCATCTAACTAGTTGTAAACTTGTTCGAGAATAACCACTTTCGGTTGAGTTGATAGAAGTACTTTTGGTATAATTATTGACACAAATATTTTTATAGCATCTAACTAGTTGTAAACTTGTTCGAGAATAACCACTTTCGGTTGAGTTGATAGAAGTACGTTTTGCATACTTTTTGGCACAAAAAATGATATTAAATTAAAAAAAAAAAATTATAGCATCTAACTAATTGCAAACCAGTACCAAAGTAAGCATTTTTGGTTGATTTGTTGTCGTCATAAAAACTAAAATTATTGTTACTAAATATGCATTTTGACTTAAAGCCAACATTTTAGGACTCGCTTATTCTCAATAAGTCTAGTAATAAACAGAGCTGAGTTGCTTATCTGCTGTAAGCAATTATCTATTGATTTATTTATTCACTATCTACTAAATTACTTTAATGCTTATCATTGCACAATTTACTAAACTTCAGCAGATAACTAACGTAGCGATCATGCGCAGAGTAAAATCCTATAAAATAAACGAAAACAAGTCAAGCACTTCATCATATTATAAATAGCAAAAAGGTAAAAATAAACAGTTGCCTTATCAAAGTTATAGCTACAAGCGAAAAGTCATATATTTCAAGTAAATAACTGTCTGACTCAACTCAATGTCGTGGCAAATATCAAAACAGTTAACTAAAATAAAATAAATAAACTGACCATAAAAAGTTGAAAAGCACAGAAAGCTGCCGACGCAAATTTATTAAAACGGAAAATTTTTAGCTATAAAATTCTTTCATAAAAGTGTGACCGTTAACTAAGCTTGCTTTAGTGCGCCGAATTTGGCGTAAATTTATCGACGCAATTGCCAGTTAGATAAGATTGGTTCATTTGCTGTTCTAAATAATAAATTGGGTTTATGTTATGAGTTTTCGGGCACTCAGCACTTCGATCGATTTTTTATATGGAAAAAGTTCCTATTCAATATTTTTTTACAATCCCACTACACTCAATAAACAGCTATATATTTATATAATATTAAATTTGTTCGTTTATTTTATGTTTGTAAATATAAATATATCAACTCAGCTATAACGGCGTAAGCAGTGTCTACGCTAGTAAAGAAGAAGAAATAAGTATGTGTGAAACTGACTTGCCGTAAACGAAGTTATCGCATGAATCAATCTTTAGCGTCTGCGTCCTCTAAAAGTTTTCATTGATTACATATGTACGATCGGTGCTTTACATGCCCTACAAAGCTTACAATGTAACATAATACCGAATAAATGTTAAGCTAGGAACTAGTGACATGATAGATCTTAAAGGCCAAAAAGCTTTTACAAAATATAAGAAAAAGTTGTTAAGCATTTTCTCACAAAAAAAATTTATAAAAAAAAATTCACAGCTTTTAAAGCTTTACAAAACTTTTTTCAAAATAAGACAATGTTGTTAAGAGTGCTGTTAGAAAAGATTGAATAAAGGAAACAACACAGCTTTCAAAGCTTCACAAAAGTTTCGCTAGATGGCTGAATGAAAGTCAAAGTACGCCATCTAAGGACAAATATATTTTCTTTCAAGAAATACTTATAAATTAAATATAACTGAATTCAAAACAAAGTTCAACTTGACCGGAAAGGAATAAATTTGTTTCTAACATTGATTATATTTGTATAAGCTTACGAAAGTTTCAAAAGCTCGACAAAATTAAAGCAAAGAAAAATATCTAAATATCTATATTAACACCAACAAAACCCAAAAAAATTGAAAACCATAAAAGCTCAAAGAAAGCCTTAAAAGCTTCACCTTCGAGTTCCCTACTATACATTAGTATAATCTATATTAATACTATAAAAATCCGAAAGGCTTTGAAAATCGCAAAAGTTCAATGAAAGCTTTAAAAACTTATAAAAGATTAAACTTCTGGTTCCCTACTATACCATTTAGAAGGCTCAGAAAATCCTAAATATTTATAATAATACCATCAAACACCAACAAGTTTAAAAAATCACAAAAGTTCAAAGAAAGCCTTAAAAGCTTACTAAAGCTCCTACTATACAATTTAGAAGGCTCAGAAAAGCCTGAATATCAATATTAATATCATAAAAATTTGAAAATCACGAAAGCTCAAAAAAATCCCAAAAAGCTTAGAAAAGCTTCAACTTCGAGTTCTCTACTATACCATTTAGAAGGCTCAGAAAATCTTAAGTATCCATATTAATACCCATATCAAAACCCAAAAAGCTTTAAAAATCACAAAAGCTCAAAGAAAGCCCTAAAAGCTTCGACATCTCTTTTTCTTCAAGTTCCGTACTATACTACTTAGTAGGCTCAGTTAAGCTTACTCTGAGAACTAAATTCAACTTCGCGATCAATATTCTCCCTTTAACCTTTTTCCACTTAAATGCAATGACTTTCATAAACAAATCATCATCACTGACAGCTTCAGCAGCGCACGTTTTTCAATGCGTCAATAAAAATTTGGACTTACGTTATTCTAATATATAGATAAAAAACAAATAAATATCTGCATGCGTCAAATGGCAAGTGAAGTGGATAGCAAAAAGTCATCCAGTGACACAGAAAGTCGAATCAACACGCAACTTCCACAAGCGTGGCGAGCACCAATTGATAACGATCAGCCAAATTGTGTGATTGGCACAAAAACATTACGAAATATTGAGCAGTTTGGGTAGCAGTAAATTAATTAATTTTTATTTGCGTTATAAAAAACCAAAAAAAAAATTTTCTGCTTAAAATTTCATTTTTTTCTGTTAAAATTTCATTTTTTTCTGTTTGTTTCAAATTTTGTTTTGTATTGATTAATTTGTCGTAACGGCGACATTGAAAGCTCATATCAATTGCGGCGCGAGTTTATTCGCTTTCATTTGCTTGTTTACAGATTTTATTAATATATTTATGTTTTTTATATAGTCAATAATTAATATTTATTGTAATCAATGGTGGCCGCTTGCTGTCTGCGCCTGAGCGCGTTGGGCAATTCGGTTTCGCTGGGGTCACTTGCGCGGCTGATAGACAATGCGTGGCATTGAACGGTAGCGCGGTTGCGGTTTCTGCAAAAACGCGCGGTTTGTAAGGAAAGTTGCTTATTAAAACTGAGAGTTTGTACTTATAAATATTTTTTTGTATTCTTTTCTTGTTTGTAATAATATTTATTATATGCGCTTTAAGCATTAATTGACATTTATTCGCGATTTATTGCAAAAATTGTTTATGTTTTTTTAAGGTTTTTTTTTTTAATTTTTCTTTGTTTTTTAACTTGCTGTGCTACTCAAGGTTACTGATGAATCAGCGTGTGTGCTTATTTTACACATTTTTTAAGTGTTTGTGGGTGATATGGGAAATTTATTATGACCGCGCGGCTTTTAGTTTGGTCATATTTCAAGTGCAGATCTTTATCTGGCCTTATATCCGGCATGAGGAACTTGAACTCACCGGAAGATTGCACGAAATTGCCGCAATTTGTTGTTATTTCATGCGATTTGTTGTTATTTCATCCGCTTTGTTTTTATTTCACGCCGCGCATGCTCCCTTAAATGACATTTCGGCGTTAATTTTAGCAAACAACCGGTTTGATTGTCAAACATAAAATGCAATTAAATGATAAAGGCTTATTTGGCATATAAAAACGTGGAATATTTTTGCGTTATTTTAGTTAGAAATGTGTGCGCTTCGATTTTCAATACGCGCCAAGCGCTAACAAAGCCCTCAGCTGTACGCGACAGCGCTCTAAGTTCCAAAAGTAAATTATTCAATTATTTTGTTAGCCCAAATTCCATGCCTGAGCATATGCTATAATAAAAACGACACGCCCTTAACAACAATTACGAGATTCAACGCTGAAAGTGTTAATTATTTAACAACACATGAGCAATGCGTGAAATTCGCATAAAATTATCAAGCCATGCCGCGCGGCACGGTCCAAAATGAATTAATTGAGGGGAGGAAAAAACGCAAAAGACGAAGAAAGCTAATAAAAAGGGAAAATAAACAAAAAAAAATACCAAAAAAAAAGCAAAAAAAGTAGCAAAGTTGTCACTAAGCTATATATATCACTATATATGTATATAAAAAACAACTATTGGGAGCTAAAATGCTAAAAAAAAATTAAAAAAAACACACACAAAAATGTTAACAAAAAACTAATTATCATAACTGTGCGCACAGAAGCGCTGAGTAATTTTACACCAACAAATGTACGGCGCTTATCTACAAGTAACGAAAATTAATTTTTTTTAACAAAAACACTAAAAAAAGCTGAAGTGTTGAAAAATGTCTATATAGTATTCTAAAAATATGTCTGCACATGTGTACACCAACACGCAAGCGTTCCAAGCGTAGAACACGTTGAGCGCCGTCAATCACGTGAATGAGCGCGCACAGCAGCAAATAAAGAGCATAAAATATTTACTTTAAAATCTAAGAAAAAATTCGCACGAGAGCGGTTTTGCTATATTGAAACATTAGTGCGCGCAAGCGATATTCTTAGAGCGCTGAGGAGAGGGCGCGGCGCAGTAGAGGTGAATGAAGTCAGTCGTGCCTCCAACACACAAATAGCATGTGAAACTCCACGGCGGCGCGTAAATAGCAAAAATAAACACGTTTGCTGCCTGCTGTTGTTGTTGCTGCTGTTTATCGTGGCACTATCCAAGAATGTGCGATGAAAATCGGAGCAGTCGCAACAACAAAAAGCAACAAAAATCGCGTTCGCCACGCCGCGATACGAACACAAGCACATTTTTATCGACACAGAGCGAATACATTTTATAGAGCGAGAGATAAACTGAATAGAGAAATAGAGTCAATTTTTGTTGCTCCACAAATAGCCAAGCGTTCGCTTGCGGTCTCATGCGGTTCGCCAGAGAGCGCGTTGTTATCTAGTAATTGCGTGTTCGTGTGCAAAGTTAGTGCATGCAAAATGAAGCGAAAAGTAAAAAATAACAACAAACATGCACAATGGCGAGCACATCAAGCACACTGGCGAGGCGTGAGTGGCACATGGCTAAAAATACACGCAATGCCAGCCAGCCAGCCAGCGAACGGCGGCAGCATAGTTTAGGCCAACGGCAGCAACATTCCAACGACGGCGCGACGAAATTGCACGAGACTTGGCGATCACGTTGGAACTAGACACACCACAAATACACATACACACACACATACAAGGGTATAAAGCTTGCTGCATTGCCAGTAACTAGATTAGTGTGTATTTATTTAGCTGCAGTCGCCTAGCTGCCGGCGTACAAAGCGACACATTGTCGGCGAAAAATGCGAAAAAAATAACGAGCAGCCGAAGAGGAAGGTGATCAGCTACAGCCACGGCACGATCACATGCGACGTCATCGCATCACTGAGTCATGAAGTCGGGGTTCAAAGGCCTATTTGCAAAGCAGTCAGCCAGCTTGTAGGCTAATGCGAACGCAAAAATGCGGGGGTTGGCCGTTGAAGCCGGCTGCGAGCTCGCAACGCCGGGACACAGGCCCCACAGCTATTTAAAAAGTTCAATTACATATGTGTGTATGTATGTGTGTAAGCAAATTTCAAAATAAATCAGAAACCCACTTGTAGAATTCAATGGAAATGCACCTGTAATTGGGCGGCATGCAGTGATCGTGTTTGTACTTATTTGGTTGGGTACGAACGTGTTTTCCCCATAATAGGCGACGCGATTAATACTACCGATATTTATTGCTGTTTTGACGAAAGCCAAAGCGCTGGAAGTATTTTCTAAAACTTGTTTTTGCTCTATTCACTGTTTTTTTGTATTTGCCGCAAGGTCGCAGGTTTAAGAAGCTATTCAAGCAGTTGTAATCTCTTTTCTAATAATGGTGTCTTTAAAAATGGCCGGATTGAGAAAAAAATAACAATTTCCAGGTATTTTTATAAAAATCTTTATTGTCGCCTTCAAAAATTGTTATTCTTGAGCCAATACAGTCATACCAATGATAAATCCAATCCAAATAAGCCTCAGACATCGGCCTTCAGGTCCTTCAGTGAATTTTAAATTGTCTGCTTCGGCTAATTTTTGGAGCGATATTCGCTAGATTATTGTACAGTTTCGACGTCATATTCATAAACCCACGTCTCGTCACCAGTACTGTTCTCGAACAACTTGTCTACGACCTCTACTGATTATCGTCTTTGCAAAAGATCCAGGTCTTTTGGTACGAGTCTAGGATTGGCACGATTCATACTCAAAACTAGTCAAAATATGTTGAGTGGATTCTTAAGAGATGATAAGAACACCCTTCTATGTGACTGATGCTAAGCTTGGTGGAGGGGTTTACTGTCAGGAGCTCCCTATCAACTTCAGCTTCAGACTTTCCTGACTATTGCAATATCATTCAGCCATTAACGTAGCAGTAGATCTGCAGCTTTTTTCAGAGAAGTGACCATTCACTCAGATAGCAGAGTGGCGATATAAGCCTTGAACTCATTTACAGTGCGTTCAGGGTTGGTCGAGGAGTGCTTAAACTCGCTATCAATAGCATCGAGTGTCTATGTGATGAGGCTGCCGGGCCATAGCGGAATCGCAGGAAATTGTTAAGCTGATGAGGTAGCAAGGAAAAGCATCCTAGTACCGCTATCAGTAAAATGGGAACGAGTCGGAGCTTCCGTATCTTCTTATGTTCCACTCCTAGACAGTTCGGCTTCGCGGAAGCTGGGCCAATTCAGGGCTACCATCGGTACATGCTCAAAAGCCTTTTGGTCCAAGATCGATCGCAGGAGATCTAGTGATCGCTTTGCCTTCGGAGAGACTAGCCTCTCCCTTTTTGTGGGGCTTTTAGCAGTCCATTGCCCTATTGGCGTTCACGCAGTAAGACTGGGAATCCTACCAGACGCCATTTGAAGAAGCTGTATGGAAGAGGATGAGGAGGAAATAACTCAACACTTCCTTCTTCCGCGTTTGTTCCGTATTTGGGAGGTCAAGACCTAAACACTTGGGAGCGCATACCTTCAGAGATCCCGCCGAACTGGCGGGAGTGGAAATTAAACGCCTATGCAAATTTGTATTGGCTACTAAGCATTTTGCTACTTTGTAGTTCGAACAGGAATTCTTCTTTTCTATGGCTTTACAAAGGCCTACATATAGCAGTCCACGTACGATCTTCGATCAGCCATCTAACCTAACCTAACCTAAAAGACTACAGATTGATCCTAACCAAGTATAAAAGAAATTTTCATTTTATTTTTAAGTTGAAACTGATTAAAACGACATATAATCAGCTTAATGCAAAATATTTTGGACTTCACGGCTTTTTTGTGTCCATGTCCAAGGCCTCAACTGACGCAAAATACTAAATTTGAATGACACTTGCGTCACAAGAACGCAATTTTTTCAACGGCTTATTCCTTTTTTTTCATACCCACATTTTTAATGCACTTTAAATTACTTACAAAAACACTGCAGTTTTTTTCCTAACGCAACACTGCAAGTCTTTTACTTTTTGCTGAGCCTCTTCGCTGCTTTGTTGCATTTATGTAATTCGTAAGCAAGTTTCACGCAATTCTTATGAAGAAAAGGAAAAAAACAACAACAAATTGAAACAAAAAAGCGCAGAGTCAGCGCTTAAAAAGCCGAAACAACCAACAGCCGTGTAGGATTCCCTTGCGATGTGGTTAACTAGAAGCCAAGTATAGAATGATGCTTTCTGCTTATGGCCCGCAGCTAAAAATAGCCAAACGCCAAAGCGCATACCGACATGCGAACGACATTGTTACGCTGCTAACTTTGGTATGGCTTTATGGCTTTGTAATGTGCGCCTGTGGCATTGTGCTTGCTGACGCAGTGAGAAATTTGTAATTTAATGGTGTGCGAAGCAGAACAAGAACAGAAGCAACTAAAAACGTCAAGTGTTGCTAATTATAAACAAAAACAAACATAATTTGCCATAATAAATTGATATGGCAAACAGATTACGATCATTACAATAAAATTATGGTCAACTTGTGCGCTTCGTGGTGGCTCTTGTTGTCACCGTTGTTGTTGTTGTAATGCGATTCCGCGCCATAGGAAAAAATTCCAAATCACTTGCGAGCACATTACACATCGTTAATTGACCGCGCTGGGCCGCGTGAGAAAGCAACAACGCGCACTGACGCATTTTGTGGAGCGCAAGCGGGAACGCTACGCTGGCGCTAAATATGGAGCAGCGCACCGCGCTTTGCACATTCATTCAGCATTTAATTACCAATACAATATTAATGCAATTTTGGCAATTTTGAATTAAGCATGCACGGGCGGTGGTTGTGTGTGACTTAGCGCCTGCTGCATGTGATACGTATGTATGTATGTATGTATGCAAATGTGTGCACTAATTTATATATTTCCGTTGTGTTATTCTTGTCACACTTCAAAGCGTGTGTGTTCGTGTATGTGGGTGTGTTTCCACCGCTTCAAGGCATAGCGGCTTTAATGCCAAAAAGAATGAAAGAATTTCAATGAAATTTCACGCGCAACAAAAAAGTGTTTTATTAAAAAGACTTTCTTAATGTCATCTGGAAACACCCTAAATGCAAATTTGAACTGGTTGCTTCGTGTTATTCTTAAAAGAATCTGCCAATTTACATAAGTAATTGCGTATAAGTGTTGGCGTATGTGCTGGTTACCGTGCTCGTGGGTGTGGATGCTTTTGTGAAGCTGTAAACAACATTTTAATGCGTTTTCTTTTGTTTTTGTGGCATATTCTAATACTTAATATGGTGATCAGCTGATTGAAGCAGGTGTTACAAATGCAGGTGTGGCACAATAAACCTTCAAGTGCGTGCAAGAAAGTGATATGTCATTAAAACGGTTGCGAAGTGACAAAATTTACCTTGAAATATAAAAACAGCTACAGTGAATGACCTTGGAGTCAAAGGTTGAAAATTACTTTATCAAGCTAAAAATAAAAAAAAAAGTTTACACACAAGAATTTCATTTTGATCGGATATCGGATCGGATACTGATATAGTACTCCTTGTTTATAGTTTGGGGATCGGAAGGAATTCAGAGTGCAATACATCTCGATAATCGAAGAAAACTTAACCTTGATTTTTGACTGCTTTGGCTTTGTTATTTCGGTTTCGGCTCACCTTTGGCACGATATTCGGCCGATTGATCATTTGTTCCTGGGTCCTAAGCCTAAATCCGAGACTTATCTTCAGTAGTTTTATGTTTGATGACATCCTGGTGGTCGGAAATCATTATTTTACACGCGTCAACGCGTCGCTGGTTTTCAAAAAAAATTTGGTGGTTTTGGAACCAATCGCGTTTTCGCTTTACTTAACGATGCCAGTAAGATCTCTGGCTGTTAATCGTCAATTCTCAGACAACAATTTCTTTATTTCATTGATGTGTTGACCATTAGTTGATGTTAATAGCCGTTCAGGGATTAGTTTGTCGTCAACTCATTTTCGATCCTCTTTCAATAATTTGTAACAAGCAAAAACACTAGATCGCGACAAACAATTAACACCGAAGGCCTTTTCTTTCATTCTGAACGTTTCGGCACCCGAAATTGGATGCCGCCACACATAATTTAATGGAACTTCTTTGTTGAATAATATCACTCATAGTAAAAGTCGCCGACTACAATTTTTGTACTTCTACGAATTGGTATCTATTCATTCGAAATTAAAATTCAAAAGTCTTACTATTTCTTGCCCACAGTAGTATCTCAACCTAAAAGTAGGCAACATAAAATAGCAATATATCAAAAGCAAATCAAACGTTGCCTACATTCAGGCTAATTGTTAAATAGACCTTATTTCCATTTACCGAAGTACAAAACCAAAATAAGTAACAAAATATAAATCCATTTAGATTATACCTGCAATAATCTAAGTATTATAATGAGCTACATAAATATTTAGTAGTACTTTTAAACATCATCACAAATAAAATTACATACATAATAACAGCTGAAAAAAGACCCTTTATATACCTAAATGGAATATTTGCTATCAAAATTCCTTCTCTTCCGCTTAATATTTATCTCCAAAATCAATGTTTGGCGCCACTGCAACAAACGTTGCCCTCACTGCACTTTGCAAATATTATTTTTTTTAATATACTTGGCAAACATTTCTAAAGTGACTCACCTAAAGACTAATAGCCACAATTAATAAACAGAAAATATTAGCTTTCTTAGAAAAATATTCATACATACAAGCAAATATATATATACTGCATCTTAAAAACTTAAATTTTTTGATAGGATGGCAGTCTTGTAGGCAAGCAAATATACTGGATGTATAATTTTAGATTCCAATTAATTTTAGATTAGATGCCGAAAAATGTTGACGGCTAGACATAAAATATTTTAAATACTTAAAGGAAATTTGTTTTGACGAAGCTTTCAGTTTTAATGTCTATGTTGTAAGGCATTGGGTTCGTACGCTTTGACAACTATGACGTATGTATCTTCTTTTTATTGACATTGACTTGCACGGTTTTAACCGAGTTTGAAACAGCGCGTCAGTCGTTCTTTCTTTTCACTGTACGGCGCCAATTTTCCACCGAACCCTTCTCTGAAAAACTCGTACCAACGGTTCTTCAGATTCGCCGCCGTGTTTGAAAAGCTCGGATGGAAATCTATTGGCCCCCACCGCCTTGTTGTAATTGATATCGAACTTCTTAATGGCCGGACAATGGAACATCGTCATTGATTGGGGGAATTGGGTTCACCATCACCTGGTGGTATTCTTTTACTGCCATTCAGCAGGCTGTAGAAGTGTTTTCTCCATAATTTTAGTACGGGCATCGGTCACTACATCACCTCATGTGTTTCTACAATTGATCTTATAGTGACTATAATTTTCAAACAACTTAAAACTTAAAGAAACTACTTTGACTTAGTCATTCAAGCATTATTTTATAAATAAGTCATTCGTAAGAACTTGTGGCCTCGAGACAAAATTCTGGGAATCAAAACACAACTTTGTGTGCACGGAAAATAACTCAAAGTGGCAAAATGCCTCTCAAATGCCTTTTTAATCTAAATAATAACATCACAACATGACAGAAAATACCGCAATGCTTACGTTTCCAGCATCTGCAGCGGCAGTTGCAGCCGTTTGAATAACACTTAAGCGTAAGCAAATATTTGAAATATTAAAAATAAGATTTAAATTTAAATAAAGTCACTAAAATGTAATGCCGCAATCAAAACCATAAAACTCTTTCTTGACATTATCATAGCAGACGTGCGATATTTATCAGTTGACGTTCAACTCCGCTCTCTAGCTGTAAGCGTACTGTCACGTAAAGGACATGACGAGCTGTCATGACAAAAATAAAAACGGCGCTAAAATAAGAATAAGTCAAGACAGTCATGTATGGGTAAATAGTAGAAAGAAATGCCTTTGGAAATTTCAAAATATTTGACTGCGAGAGCAAAATATTTCCGTGACGACATTGAAGTGAGGTGCATAAATTTTCTACGATGACAAAATAATTATCTCGGAGAAAATTTATGTTTTAGTAAATGACTGACAAAAATTCTAAGTGAATTTGTATGGTAATCTTGACAGCGGTAGATTTGTATTGCTCACTCATGCTAAGTTTTCGCCCATACTAACTAGTCACAGTGTAAATAACTGTAAAAGTTACTAGAAAAACGTTCACTTCCGGCACAACAAAATAATAATACTCTTCACTGGTGTATTTCTTAGAGCACAAAGGGGTTTAAAAGACCTTTATTTTGTTTTTGTATGAAAGCTAAGTATATGTTATAGTGATTCGGTATCGGCGGTTCCGACGAATAAGTAACGTCTCAAACCCAGCGCAAGATCCTAGGGAGGAATGTTTCGCTTTCTCACTTTAGCTCGCCTTCAAACGGATGTTTTTTGGCTACCCAGAGGATACTTGGTCTAAGGCAGGAAGTCATGAGCTGCTTGAGCCATATGTAAAATAATCGTTTCTGGCCACTTCCAAGTGAATGGCGCTCAGAGAACTTTCCTGACTTGCGTGAACTTCTACACATGGTTCCATAGCTTAACGTTAGCGCCAGAATTTGTATACTACAAATAAACTCATATGCCAACTGGTTACTTTGTAACTAGTTAAGGACTAGTTAGCGATTTTCAGCGTATTAAACAACAAAAAATCTTTCAATGAAGGACTAAACTTGAGTTTCAATGAATTTATCGGCTATCACTAGATCTGATTTCGCATTCAGATGATCAGATTGTTATCACAAAAGTTAACAGTGCTTTGAGTTTGAGTCATTATCATAACCAAATGCCAGACTTCTCACGTTCTTACCCTCAAGTGGTTTAAGCAAACATAATTTCAGCGGCTTACACATACATATATATTTACCGAACTGACTGTTTAACCTGCTCGCTGCGTGCCATTAAGACAGCCTGTCCATCTTAGCCGATCACTTTAGGTACCCACACACACACACACACATAGACAGGGGTTTATAGACGAGTGTATGTGATTTAACATTAAAAACACTTATCTAACGCAAATATATTTATCGTTGAAAGAAGCTGCTCACTAATCACCCGTAAGTAAGTAGGCTTGAGTGATGGCTGCAACAAGAGGCAGGATACACATTTATGTATGTATGTATGTGTAGTCATATATACTTATGAATTTACAAGTGCACAGTCATACGAACATGTTATATAAATATGTGTCTCAAGTGCGCTCGTAAGTGTCATTTACCAGAGTAAGCGGCACTGGAGTGAGTGCGCGCACCTACACACAAACATACATATGTACCTACGTGTCGACTTGGACATAGATATGTTTGCATAGGTTTTATAGACATTTTGTTTGAATATATATTGATATACATATATGTATGTATGTTTGCTAGATGAAAGTCAAAACTTTCCTTTAAACGCCGGACAACGTTTGGCTGTCTAGTCAGTAGCATTTTGTGCACACAGCCAGCGCGACGATATTTCGGCTATACAAATTATATCCACTCGATCGATTCAGACAAATTATACAAGTGTATTTGGTGGAAGTGCATACTTCACTAGTGTTAAAATGTGGTTCAAAAGTAAGCAAGTGTTGCAGATAGAAAAAATTATTTTACAATGAGAATATTCAAAAAAATCTGCGTTTAGAAACAAGATAAAGCATTAACGTCCACAAATAAAAACGATTTCCGTGCAAGTGATGGATTTTGATTGATCAGCTTGTATGGCAGCTATATGCTATAGTGATCCGATCTGCACAATTTCTTCAGAGATTATAGAGTTGTTTTGGTGAATAATCCGTGCTGAATTTTGTGCAGATATCTTGTAAAATAAAAGAGTTTTCCATACAAGAACTTGATTTTAATTGTTCAGTTTGTATGGCAGCTATATGCTATAGTGATCCGATCTGCAGAATTTCTTCGAAAATTACAGAACTATCTTGGCCAATAATCTATTTCGAATTTCGTGAAGGTATCTTGCAAAATAAAATAGTTTTCCTTACAAGAACTTAATTTCGATCGATCGTTTGTATGGCAGCTATATGCTATAATGGTACGATATCGACTGTTTCAACAAATGAATAGCATCTTAAGAAGAAACGAATGTGTGCAAATTTTCAGATCGATATCTCAAAAACTGAGCAACTAGTACGCGCATGTAAGAAAAGATAAAAAGAATCTAGAAGTGAATCTTAATTCTAACTGTGAGCAAGTGAATGGATCATATAAACAAAGAGATCACTACAAATACAACAATAATATCCGCAAATCAGCTTGTGGCCCACACTTTTGCTTATCAGCAACGCTACAGCATTGTTATGAGTTTTTAAGGTTCAAGCACTGTAGACTTACGTTCGGCTCAGGGCGAGTTCATGGCGACATATTCAAAGAATTCTTCACTTATTATAAATACTATATACATTAGTATGAATTTATGCGTTTTAGTGATAAGCCATTCCTTACATACAGTTATTTGCTATAATATTAGTATACAGCAGTTGTATTTTTGCTCAGAAAACTAATCTTCATCTTTTTCGTCTGCTTTCTATTTACAGCACCGATCATCGGTACAAGACATATACAATGTTTCCTTTGTTTTTGTTGTCTATCGATTTGTTATGCGTTACGCGTCAACCTCAGCGTGGGCATTGTGGCAATGACGGATCGGAATTCCACGAACAGCAACCTTACGGTGAGTGTGGAATGAAATTAATTGTAAGAGTTCGGGTTGGTAAATGAGGTTAGTGCGCGATTGTTGATCTTACGGATCTTCTTAAAGGTATTCGGTACCTTTAAGTTCTATGCTTTAATTTTTCTGTTGAAATCTGTAGTTAAGCAATACTTGTCACTTTCATTTTATTTAAGGAAGGATCTCAAATCCTTAGGGATTTCTTTCCTTTAAAGAAAAATTTTGTATTCCTTCAAGAAATTTGTATTTCTTAAAAAAAACTTCAGCAAACAAATATTTTCAAACACTTCGCATATACATATAGTTCCGAAACTCGCGATGTCTAGATAACCTCGAATCGAGGATCACATTTACCAAACCTTTCTCATTTGCTCCATTTAAAAACAAAGTCACCTAAACATAGAAATTTCTCTTCTTCCAGGTATACGATTGGAGTGAAGGCACCAAGTCCTATGTGTTGAGCAGCTTTTTCTGGGGCTACATCGTTACGCAAATACCCGGTGGACACATTGCACAGAAATACGGCGCGAAAACATTACTGCTAATTGGCATTACGCTCTGTTCCGTGCTGACGCTACTCACACCTTTAGCTGTTGAATTTGGCGGTTGGCAGTTGTTGTTTGCGTTACGTGTCGTTCAAGGATTGTTGCAAGGTTCCGTGCATCCAGCTACGCATGCCATGTTGGCGAAATGGTCACCCGTCGAAGAACGTGGCGCGCTGAGTACTTTCTGTTATTCCGGCTCACAATTCGGTACTGTTGTTATATTGGCTATAAGCGGTATCATCGCTGAATCACCACTCGGTTGGCCCGGTATTTTCTACATCTCTGGCGCTTTGGGTATACTTTGGGGTGTCTGTTGGTTAATTTTTTCGGCCAGCACACCGGCTGAACATAAAACCATCTCACTGGAGGAGCGTAAATTCATCGAAAATTCTTTGGGACAAGTTGATTCGACACCAGTTACAGTAGCGCCGACCCCGTGGAGCAAGATCTTCACCTCACCGCCATTTTTGTCGCTGATCATCGTACACTGCACACATATGTGGGGCTTCTGGACGCTACTCACACAAATTCCCAACTACATGAAGAACATACTTGATGTGGATATGAAGAATAGCGCTCTGCTATCGTCTCTACCCTATACGGTCATGCTTTTGCTCAGTTTCTTCTTTATCTACCTGTCAAAGGTGTTGGCACGTCGTGAGAATGTATCATTGGCTTTCAGTCGCAAATTCTTCAACTCCATCGGCCATTGGATACCAATGATCTCACTTATTGGACTCGGCTATGTCACGAAGGAACATTCTTTACTGGCTGTGATCTTGCTGACACTCACCGTGGGCATCAGTGGCGCTACCTACCTGGGTTTCCAGGTGAACCATATTGATTTGTCGCCAAACTATGCGGGCACGCTGATGGGCATCACCAATGGCTCAGCGAATGTGATGAGCGCTTTGGCGCCGCTGGCCGTCGGCCTGGTCGTCACCGATGTGGTAAGTTTGACTTATCAATTATACCGCTTTGACGTTTTATTAACTAAAACTATTTTTATGCCGCTCTTGCAGACAAATGTGGTCGAATGGCGTATTGTGTTTTTCATCGCTGCCGGTTTTTACTTTGTCGGCAACTTACTCTTCGTCATATTTGGCAAGACCGAAGTGCAAAGTTGGAATTCACCCGAAGAGACATTAGCCAAACGCTTGAACGTGGTGGATGCGGAATCGCCAGCGTTACTCCTGAATGGTGATAAGAAAAAGATAACAATCACAGAGAACGGCACGCAATAGACCAACAAAGCCGCGTGGACTAGTTGGTCCTTTATTTGTAGTTGTAGTTCATTAAGCACACAGAAGACCTCCTAGTTGATTAGGGTTTATGTTAAGACTCTTAAGAATGATTCCTGTAGTGCGGATAACGCTGGATATTGTTGTTTTTGTTTGCAATACTTGCGTTGCACTTGCGTCCTGCGATAATGTTATTTATATCAGTAGATTTTTAAGTCATACATCTAAGTATCATAGACAATAAGTATTTTATCTAACAAAAGGTGTGTGTGTATGTGAGAGCCTGGACATTATAAGGCTCTTACTAACCTGTACATATGTAAGCAACTCAGTCACGAATGTTAATAAGTGCTTCATCGGCGCTACACAGTTCGAAAAACGTGTTAATTTTGTATAATATAAATATAACTGTACACATAATTAAGTCACAAATGTGCTTCCATTGCCAGCGCTAGGAAATCGGGCAAACATAAGTCATAAACAAACATGCAACTATTAACGATATTATATTTTTTAATGAAAAACAAAATTAACTAAACACAAGAAAACAAATTTTATAAATTAGCTTAAATTAAATAATGACTTAGAAATTTTTAATTAAATTTTGTTTACAGTATTTGTCCGAACGTATGTAATTTGTGGTAATTCGCTGAACAATTTGAACAAATTGGCGATAAGGAGTGCTGGTCGTGATGTGCGAGCGAATGCGTCAAGTGCCGTTATTAGTGTTAGGAGCACTGTACAATATAGAATTTAACTTTTTTCTAATTAAATGCAAAATAAAGTGGAATTACATCACCTTAGAACGCCGAGCGCAGAGTTACACTATTTTTTATTAAATCAAATTATTGATTGACTTGCTTATTCGCAAAGTGCCAGTTGGTTACAACACCGTAGTGACGTCTTTACTGTCTCAACGTTGTGTAATCATAAAATATGCGACATCAATGCACTTAAATCACTTGTATATATAAATTCGATCGTCGCTAGATTTATCTTATCAAATCGCTGCATATTATCACTGTTGTCAGCTCGTTTCGCTCGACCATATGTCACGTGTTTTTTCACAGTTATGCGGATTACGGTTACTGAATGGTGCATTGTTGTTATCGAACTAGATTATCTACTTCAGCGTTTCTTGAGCACTTTGTTTTGACCAAGTGGTTTTTATATATATTTTTTTCTCAATCGGCCAATGTATTTTAGTTGAGTTTTGTAAATTTCGTCTTAGTTTAAGCGTACACTTATCCTTAAGTTGTTATACTATAAAATGATGTTGTTAGTGTAGTTGTTATTTTTTTTAGTATGCAATAATTTAATTTTTACGAATTGAGATGTAAGAAAACATTACATATATATTTAATTTTAAAAAATGAAAGAATTTGAAAACTATTATATATATACAAGAAAAAAATAATTATAATACTAGAAAATATGGAATTGAACTCCAAAAAATAAACTCAAAATCAATACAATTGGTAAATAGTTGTCTCATTATTTGCGGGATTATATGCAGTTAGAAGGCCGAAAAGGCGAATTTTCCAGAATTTTTCTGAGAAAACTTTTAAATTTTTTAATCGAAAAGTTTGAAAACATATTATGGTATGTTTTAACCGTTTTTTCAGGCTTAGTATTATTAAAAATATTTATTTGGAAAAGAGCTACAGCTGATCTCCAGCAACTCCTCGCAAAAAAACGTTTTGTGGGGATCACTATATCCCCACGAAGTAATATTTAATCAGGCGGTTCGGGGGAGAGTCTGGAGTTGGGAGTAGGTTTGGTTTAGCGAATTAAAGTTTCGCGCTCCGGCGTTTGATACTTCCCCCTACGCGTGTAACTTCGAAAATATTCACCCGAACGATAAGTTCAAAAAAAGTTTTTATAACATTACGAGTATAACAAGAACATTTTTCAAAATGAATCGCCTATTATTAGGAAAGGTTAGTTGCAGGCTTGACGCAAATTTTAACAAACTCTCATTGTCCATATCTCCCCCAGTTCATCATACCGTGGAGAGCACAAAATGCAAAAAATATACTCCAGTGTTTCCTTGGTGCCCTGCTCTATACATTTCCTACAGTCTTCTCGATCTGTCTGCCCCATCCTGCGGGCGTGTGTCGCCACCAGACAGTGACCAGTTAGTATTCTCATCATGTTCCGACAGTCTTCTTGTTCTTTTCTTCTTCTTCTGCCGAGTGGCAATAGGGTTTTGATTTTCTTTACCATGCTTCTATCAACATCGTCGTATAGATAAAGCATGGGTTTCCCAATGTTTATAACGTTTTCGGATTTTAGCCGCACACCAATCTTGGCAATCTCGTCCACTTTTTCATTGCCCTCGATGCCTTTCTGGCCTGGCACTCAGTAGAAGTGAAGTTGCCTACTTCTGGCAACACTTTCCACTGCTGCCTTGTTCCTAAGACACTTCTGGCCGATATGCGATACGAGGTTACTGCCTTGATTGCTGCTTGGCTGTCTACGTAGATGTTGACTCTGGCTTTCACAATAGCAAAGACCTCAGCTTGAAACATACTGTAGTGGTCCGGCAACGTAAAAGGTGCTTAACTCTGGACAATATACATATTACGAGCCATCCGTATAGATGTTTTGAGTGTTGCCTGTAGCTAAAATAACTTTACGACAACCATATTTTTCTTTGAATCGGTTTGCGCAAAAATGTGGAAAATACAGATAGATCTTTGAGTAGGGCAACTGTTGAGAATTAAGTTAATCTATTGAACTGTACCGTCTCTGTTTTCTATTATACTATTCACTAAAAATAAGGCAAGAAAAGGAGGTAAGAATCTTATATTATTCATTCGTGGGTAATATATCTCAGAGCTCCTAATAAGTCAGCTTCCAAATCCCCCAATTACAATAGACATAACCATAAATAAAATTATTGTGAGAAAAAATAAGTACAGAATAGGAATTGCATATTTGTTATACATTTCATATATAAAATATTTGTAATATAAATTTTCATCAACTTTATTTGAGTTAAATACTATAGCTTCTCTAACGCACGACAGTTTTGAAAGTAATGTATTATTTAAAACTTTTTAAATAGTTTAATTTGAAAGCATAATAATGCGCACTTACCTTTTAAGTTGCAGCAACAAAGAACACATTTGTAACTTGCGAATAACGGATGAAAAACGATGCAGAAACACACGCACGCCACAAAGTTTGTGGCAACCACTTTTGCTGCAAAATTGCCACAAATTTCTCTCACACTTTTTGTAATTTTATAAGTCACACATCACATTACACAACTTGAGCTTAACTACTTAAGCTTTTTCAATATTTGGGCCTTTTACCCTTTTTTGATACTGAGGTAGCCAAAATTGTATACGACTCGCGCTCACCAAGCACTATTCGCTGCTTCTTTTCTTTTATTTACATCATACAAAATCACTTGGCTTCTCTATGCTCCCTAACATACACTTCCTTCATTATATAAATATTGAATTTCACTTAAATACCACTTTAACTATAATACACTTTCATCAAGAATTGAAAATAAATTGAAATTTAACAACACAATCGCTTACGCACGACAATATCCGAATTGTTACTTACCAATTTCCGCCATTCGGCTGTGCTGCCATAGTGTTCAATCGTTGCTCGTAAGTAGCGACAGTAATGCCTAATACTATGTTCAGACCGACACTTAATCACACGATTTCGGCTGTTGAATGGATTATCCCACTAATCTTAAAAATTTATCAAGATTTCGCCATACAAAAATGACAGTTCCAAATCACTTCATTGAAATGATTTGAAACTGATCCACGCTAAATCTGTCCGTGCGACTCTGATTTTGCGCAATCTACTTGTCAGCACTGGAAAAATACTAGTCAGCACTGGAAAACTGTTACATTATCACAGCTGATTTAGACACTACAAAGGGAAAAAAATGTAAACAAACAAATTTTTTTTAAAGCAATGAATCTAATTTCACCTGAAAATCGACCAAGCAAATGAAAAAAATGCATCCATTATTTCTATTATATGGAAAATATTAAAAAAGACGGCTTTTATTTCAAAATACTATATGAAAATCTTTTCTTTTGGTAAATATTAAGCGATGTGAATTCATGAATGACAATAACAGCTGTTTTTTGATCTTTCTAACGGCAGTGGGAACACTGTTGGATTATGAAATGCTTAAATGTAATCGAATCTTTGAAATTTTCGGTGTGAACATATTATAAGAAGAAATTTTTTTTGCCAAATTTAAAATATTTTCTAGAAATAACTAATTTCTAAAAGTGCGCGAACAATTGGCATCACTGCTCGTAACTAGTCATGAGATTTTCATGCTACTCGCCGGAAATAATTTAGTTTTCAATAAGATGTTGTCTCGTGGTGTTATTTACGAAAATATCATGATTTTATGGAAATATTCGTCTTCGGGCTTTACAAAAAAGTACACTTACGAGAAACTGATATACGGAAAATTTGGATTCAGAAAAGTTTAACGTAAGTACTTAGCATGAAATGCTAAGATTTTAAATTAGTCAGCTCCATAAGTTCATCTCTAAAAGCGTGTTTCTGAAAACTTAATTTTTGGAAAGTGTTTACTCAGAGACAAATGATTCGATCTCTATCATGTTATTCTGTATGAACATAGTTCTTCATAAAATGACTTACTACTTTTTCGACCTGATCCAAAATCGAATTTTGCAGTAAAACTCAACTTTTCTTCAACCAAAATGCCCTAATTTCGTCAAATCTTATTTGTTTTGACCATTTTTATATAGAGCACATCTTTTGGTGGAAAATTTTTCTTTTCACTCGAAAAATATTTCTTATTTTCATTCAAAAATTTACTGTATACATTTAACCTTTATTTAAAAAAAAAATTATACAGTATTTTGCTTTTATTATTAATCATCTTTACTAATTCTACGAATAACTGTTGGCTTAAGCTTAATTTACTTTTATTGTTAAACTCAAAGATTAAAAAAGTTTCGTGGCGCTCTTACATATCCCATATCTTCGAACTCGGTTGCTACTACAAAGTACTGCACCGAAATATCGATTTATCGATAATTTTTAAATGGGTAATACTATTTTTGACGTATGTGGTAACGCCTGCAGCTATCAGCTGTTTACCAATTCGCTTTGTTTATTTGCACTATTCCTTCATTCTATTGATAGACAGCGATTTCAAATCGTTTATTGTTATATTGTTTTTGTGTGTTCTGTGTTGACGTATTTGGAAACGTATACAAAACTCATCATTTACAAAAGTGATGTAGAGCGTATAGCTGCAATTGGGTGGTAAAGTGCAAACTCGACAAATTCTTTAAAGTGTTTATAGAATGGAGTATTGAGTTTCGCTAAGATAACAAAGTAACAAAAGAATTCCAATCGCCATACGCCATTAGTAGCTGCCGAAAATAGTTAAATTATTGTACAAAATTCTTGTGTGGGCGTATGTATCGTGTACATAAATGCAAGTGTAAGTCGTAGGTAGATAAAATGGTTTTATGGTGTGATTGTTTCAATGGTGGCTATCAGCAAATTGATACTGCACGACAAGGTAAGTGAAATATACAAATGTTCATTGTTAGAGATAGCATTAATTACAAGCTGCTCATCAATTTCGTTGATTAGGCCCACGTTTTGGTATACGTCATCTACAATGTTTTCTCGCCTTTTGTGGCTTGGCGGTGGCTTATGCGCTGCGTGTAAATCTTTCTGTAGCCATTGTGGCGATGACAGATCAAAATGCTACAAATCCAGCATTTGAGGTAAGAACCTGGCCGCATATTTAAATTTTCGTTAATGAAATTAGCAGCATATGGCAATCTTAAGTGGGTGTGTTAATTGGCTTATTTATTGCAAATTCGAAAATATAGCGGCACCTTGATATTAGAATACTTTGTTTACGCTATTGCTCATCAAATGTATCAGCACTAGAAATTATCAGTACTATGTCAAGTATATACATGTGTACATATGTAAGTATGTTTATGTAGTAGGCATAGTTTTACATAGTAACCGCGTTTCATAAGATAAATTCAAATAATTGCTTCTCGTAATAAATAGTATATCATTAAGTTTTCATTTATTTGTTCAGCAGTTTACCGTATAAATATTTTTCATAAAAAAAATTTTGAATTTGTTTCTTTATACTGATAAAAAGCAGAACGTAAACACAGTTGCCTCCTCATACGTCATTTTTTGTCTTGCCCATGTTTGCACATATGCATTTAATAATATAAGCAAAAATTGAGAAATAAATACACTTTAAGACAAGAATGTTTGTACATACTTGTATACATATATACGAATGTATGTATCGCCTATCTATAACTTCTGTATTGTGGAAAATTTACATCTTATAGTTATGCCGTAAACGAAAAATCCTTATCACTTCTCTTAACTCTTGCAGGAGTACAAATGGGATGAGGGCATTAAGTCCTATCTGCTCAGCAGCTTTTTCTGGGGTTATGTCGTGACACAAGTGCCCGGTGGCTACATGGCGCACCACTATGGTGCCAAGTATACATTCTTTTTTGGTGTGCTTATATGCTCTTCACTGGCCATTTTGACACCGTTGAGCGCCAAAATCGGAGACTGGCCATTGGTGTTGGCGCTGCGTGCGGCACAAGGTCTATCGCAAGGCATGATTTTTCCATCGACACATACATTTCTATCCAAATGGGCACCAGCCGAGGAGCGTGCACGCCTCGTCAGCTACTGCTATTCGGGCGCACAATTCGGTACGGTTGTTATGCTGTCGGTTAGCGGTTATATAGCATCCTCATGGCTTGGTTGGCCCAGTATATTTTACCTCTCCGGTATAGTCGGCATTTTATGGTCATTCGTTTGGTTATTCTTAAGCGCCAGCACACCTGCGGAGCATCCATCGATTAGTGTAGCCGAGTTGCGTTATATTGAATCGTCGGGACAAACACGTCGACCTTCCGATGCTGGTCGTCAAAGTAGTGGCACACAAACACAACCACAAAAATTACCATGGGCTCAAATATTCACTTCACCACCATTCCTAACGTTGATTTTTGTGCATTTAGCCAATAATTGGGGCTTCTGGACACTGCTCACCGAAATACCGACATACTTAAAGAATATTCTCGGTATGGATATACGCAGTAGTGGTCCGCTCTCCGCGTTACCATACTTTGCTATGTGTCTGCTGTCGTATGCTTTCATCTTTTTGGGTGATTTTCTGAATGCGCGCTATACAACACGTCTATGGGTTTCACGCAAATTCTTCAACACCATCGGTCAGTGGGTGCCGATGGTGGCATTGATCGGTTTGGGTTATATAAATGCCGGCGGTAGTGTTAAATTGGCTATAACATTGTTGACCATAGCAGTGGGTGCAAACGCGGCCACTTATCTGGGTTTTCAAGTCAATCACATTGATATCGCGCCAAATTTCGCCGGCACATTAATGGGCATTACCAATTGCGTGGCGAATGTGATAAGCATAATAGCACCGCTCACAGTTGGACTGATTGTGACAGATGAGGTCAGTACCTTTTTTTATTCGATTTCATTGTGCATGTAATTCTTGATATGTTTACTTTGTTTGGCAGGAAAATCCGGCACAATGGCGTATTGTGTTCTACGTGAGCGCATTCTTCTACTTCGTCGGCAATCTGTTCTTCCTTGTCTTTGGTCGTACGAGTCCACAAACATGGAACTTCCCACAAGGTCAGCCAGCTGCTGCTGCAGGTCGAGGCGATAACATTACATACAACGACGATGACATACACGAAATAACCGATGATGAGACTGCGCCTTTGAATCGCAATGCTGCACCATGAGTCTATGAAGCCAATGACATGACATTTCGTTTTATTTCTCATTTTCGATTACACAAACATGCGTTTGGCTAAACGTTTTAAATCTTTGTGATATAAAATATTTTCATTATTTCCATTATGTTTCTCCACGTGGAAGTAAATGCTTTCATGTCAAAGTAAAGGCATGGCGTGCATGTCACGACAGTTAAGCATAAAGAATTTACAAAACTTAGGTGCATACAAACATATATACATAAATATACACACAAATAATGTAATTTATATTTTAAAAAAGATCTGCGTGCATTTGTAAAATTAGTTTGGAGCTCGAAATGCAATTTTAAGTAATTAAAGTAATATGTATTTATGTTTTGTGAACGAAAACATCGTTCGCTGCGAAAACATTCGTGAAATAACGGCTGATCATTCAATTATTGCATGCAGATTATATTTACCATGACATTGCCAGACTTCTGTTAAATTATTTTGTTTAAATATTATATTTAACTTTTCTTAAAATTTTTATATTCGTAAGTCAGCAATTTTTCGCAGTTATTGAAATATGTTTTTTAAATAAATTCGAGAAATTTTATTTTAACCTAGTTAAATACTTTGTGCTACTGTACACAATTTAGCGTACATAAGTAAACTTATAAATTATTCCTTTCTGTATGTCAATGTAATAAAGTGTCTTTAATAATTAATAAAATGCGCAAATAAATACGAAATATTGGAAAATTGTTTACATTTCAAAGAAATGTGCGGTTGGAAACTATTATAGAAATTTTTAAACTTTTTATACTTTTGATCAAATTTTTTAAATATTTAATTATTAAAAAAAAGTACAAAGCTATTTCGGTTGCGCAGGAGGTGTAATACCAAGAACTCGAAATTTGATCGGTAGTTTGTATGTGAGCTACATATACATATGCTATAGTGGGCCGAACTGAACAATATATGTATATTGTCTTAGGCAATAATCCATGAGTTGATGAAGTTGGAAGACTTTCCGATCTAAACGGGGTTAGGTTACTGAAATAACCTGATAAAGTCCGAGTTAATTTCGATGCGTAGAACCGGTTTTTGTGGGAATTGTGTCGGAATCGGAAAATGAGCATAATGAACTCATCTACAGGCAGTTGTTGGTGGAATGCTTTTGCAGAAAGCCTGCATCAATATGTCTTTCCTCAATTACGTCGACGACATTAGACAGTATGCCGACCAGACTTCGGTCGCAACTTACTTCCGACAAGCACTGACCAATATTCACAGTGGTGCCATTAACACCTTCACGGCCTCCCTAGGGGTTCTTAAAGGACATTGTCCAATAGGCATTCATGCTGTAAGGTTGAAAATCTTTACTCTGGGTTTCGCCAAACTGAATTCTAGCGGCTCCTTCGCCAGTATATGAGTAGAATATCGACGAGGAAGTTGTGGGTGGGTAGAACCCGTTGGAGAAGAGGGGTTTACTGTCAGGAGCTCTCTATCAACTCCAGTTTCAGACTTCCTGACAATTGCAGTCTCTTCCATGCCGAGGTTGCAGCCATTAAGGTATCAGTTGATTTACTGCTCCGTAGTGCAGCCTTCTTCAGAGCGGAATCGCAGGAAACTGTAAAGTTGATGAGCTAGCAAGAAAAGGCACGCTATAACCGTACCGCTTTTGTTCTACTACTCTCGGAAGCTTGGCAAGCGCTGGGACACCACCAGTACATGATCTGTCGCAAAAGCCTTTTGGTTCAAGATCGATCGCAAGAGATCTAGTGATCACTTTACCCTTACCCTTTACGGTTCTGTATTGTCCACGAAGTAAGGCTGGGCATCTTACCAGACGCCATCTATAGAAGCTGTATGGAAGAAGATGAGGTAGAAACAACTCGACACTACTCCTTGACTGCCCTTTGTGTGGGAAGCCAAGACAAGCACTTAGGAGCGCATACCTTCAGGCATCCCACCCAGCTGGTGGGAATGGAAATTAAACGCCTGTGCAAGTTTGTGTTAGCTAATAAGCAGTTTACTAATTGATAAGTTCGAACACAGGAGCTCTTTTTTCTATGGTCTTACAAAGCACTACATATCTACTATATGATTTTGATTAGCCATCTAACATACCAAGTAGTCAAAGTTGTATGTACGATGTGGAAACATCCAGGCAATTTATCGTCCATTGTCCAGCATTTGCAAGACTGAGCTTAAAACATGCCGGGGTCTTACCTGCAGCGAACGTAGTACGTAGTAGTGGCAGCGATCTTAACGAATTTGTGAAACGCTCAAAGTGCTTTGTCGCTTTGTAAGGGTTTTATAATCTGATATATAGGAGTTTTTTGTAACCAAACGACCCATGTTCTAAGCTGTCCACTGAAATCCCTGTTAAGATTGACCTCATAACCCAACCTAACCTAAGTTA
This sequence comes from Bactrocera dorsalis, assembly GCF_023373825.1. Taxonomy (NCBI): domain Eukaryota; kingdom Metazoa; phylum Arthropoda; class Insecta; order Diptera; family Tephritidae; genus Bactrocera; species Bactrocera dorsalis. Next base: position 82,861,364 of record NC_064305.1, on the reverse strand, counting down.
TGAAAAAAAGTCGGTAGTCATCTTATGCTACTTGAGATGAGAGAGCGCATAAGCTTTGGAAACACGTGAGAGCGAGAGCTAATTGATTGGAAGAGCTTCATCATTGTAGAAGTTATTGGAAATACTTTAATATTCCAGGACTTTTTGAACTGACAAAAGGAGATCATATTTTTAAGTGATTTTAAAAACTTGCACATTTAAGTTTTATTATTGTTAAGTTTATTGTTTTATTAAATATATTACAGACTTAAGGCTACTTAATTCGCAATCATATAAGACTTATTAAAAATAATACAATACAATAACAATATAATATATTTTTTTACTCGTTCCTGTGGCTACAAAAATTCATTAGAAATAAAATTAATAATTCGTTTCGTTTAATTACATTAATTATATAAAGTATTTGATTACTGTTGCATACAAAATATATATATATTTATTAATAATTAAGCTTATATTAATATAATGGAAGGATAAATGTAACAAAAACACACTGGACGCGTCGCAGGTTTCGGAACTTTTATACTCCCTTATAAATTAAACTAGATTTTCGTAACTTTATTTTAAAAGCTAAGTAATTACAATAAAGTCATAGGGACAGCGCGCACTAGAAAAAAGGAAAATTCCAGAAACATCTACAAACTATCATACAAACATAGCTAAACTCATCAACTCGACGGTGATAAGTCATTATATAGTCATATTAATATACACTTATTAAGTCGGTTATTGTTATGTTCTAAGTACAGATTGTGTAGTTATGGAAATTTTGATTTTGCTGTATTGTTTCTTTCTTCATATTATCACAATCTTCTCTCTGAATACGAATTCGCATAAGCTACTTTCATGAATACGTATATAAAAACCAGCTGATACGAGAAAGGGAGAGTACATCGACCTCTCTTACTTCGCTGCGGCATATTGTCTTCGCTTGCGCTGAGCGCTTCCCGACTTAATTCAATTTATGATTCGCCGGCAAATCCTCGGAGCGTATACAACGTCCACGATAGCAAATCTCCGTTTCGGATGTCACTTTCATCGACGTGGACGTGGCATAGATGACTTTGTCCATCAAATTCTTTTTAGCTTGGTCGTCCGCTGGCGCTTTCACAGCCGTCGCTGATAATGTGGGTTCTGTAGCTTCCTCCGTTACGGCGTTCATCGCCTGCGTTGTCGTATCGGCTTTGGTGCGTTTAATATTCATGTATTCTTGTCTGCGCTTGCCGACTGCCGCCAATGCTGCGGTTACCGCATGATCTTCCGACTCGTCGATGGCGAATAGATCGTGTAGTTGTCTCTTGACTTCGGAGAATATGCTTGGTTGCGATTCCAGATCATCGACTGCTTCATCCATGCGTCGTGTAGCACTCTCTTCGGTTGCATTTTCGTCTTCATTTCCTGTTGGCGCGATTGTGCTTCTATCCACATCTTCATCCATAGCGAGTGTTGTTGCAAACGATGTGACATCTAAGGGTTCCGATGTTGTCGCCTCGTTGGTGTTCATTGTACTTAGTGGACTGTTTGTTGTTGTTGTCAATGTGGTGGATACCGGTGTAAGTGGCGTGGTCGTCTTAAGCTCCTTCACTATTTCATCTGTAGACTTTTCCTTGCCGTAGAGTGAATTGTACAGTTGCGAACCAAGACCTTGCGACTCGGCCGTCTCGAAGCTTTCAGTGTTTTGTGTTGAGGGCAATCTGAGTTTCTTAAATTTGTTGCGTCTGTTGACGCGGTTGAATATCGTGGTTTTCTGCGACTCAAAGAAGGTTCCATCAGTAGTACGCTGCGTAGACTCTTCTGCCGACTCGAGTGGTTTCTCTTCAGGTGCCTTGCCCATGACTTCTTCTAGAAGTTCAGCAAATGATTTCTCGGGTCTGAGAAGAAATTTTGATAATATTTAGTAAAATGCGCATTTGGTTACAATTTCGACTTATAAATGTCAGTAGTAACGGTACATTATACACGTCTCATAATTTCAATATTCCTTAATTCAATATCTTCTTTTAATAAAGTTTCATATATTTACTTACTTTAGATTAGGCTCTTTAAGTGCTGGCTTTGTCTCACCAAAGCTTGCGGATACATTCACTTCAAAGTTATCCGCCTTTTTGCTATCTTCAGGTCCGACGGTTACGATTTCCGGCTCTTCTTCGAACTTATGTTCTTTCTCTTTGTTCTGTTCCTTGGGGTTAGTAGCTTTGAAGTGGTGATTGCCGCCAAATTTCAATGCCGGAGACCATTGTGATTCCTGACCATCCAGTTGGAAGTTCGGTCTTTGACGACGTCTTTGTGGTGGAGAGGCCTTTTTGGGAGAATAAACAGTCGTGAAATTTTTGAGCAGTAAAAGAAATTGCTACAAGACTCACCTCGTTCTCATACAGATCATGATTGAAACGATTTATTTTGCGGAAATTATTCTTGGGCTCTTCGACTTCAGCTTCCTCCTCTGGAATCGACGTGGTTGATGATAAAATTTGTGGACGACGCGTGCGTGCACGCACCCTAATCACCTTACGTGGCGGTATGCGTGGACGTAGCTATTAAAGAATGCATTAACTAACATATTCTACAAATTTTGATTGAGAGTCTCTTTTTCTACTTACCGAAGTTTTAGTTTCGGTTTCCGGTGTTGTTGTGGTTGGCGGTTCGGTAGTTGTAGTGCGCAAACGTGGATAGTTTCGGCGTATAAATGGCGAACGTCTTGTGGTAACTAACGGTTCTTCAGTGGTTGTTGTTGGGGCTGCGGTAGTGGTAGTGGTGCTTGTTGTACTCGGCAATGTGGTAAATACTGGATTAATCTCATTGCGTATGATCGGTTCTGTAGGACTTAAATCCTCTTGATTGGGGAAATAACCAGGTCCGAAATTGTCTTTAGTGTACTGACTGTACTGTTGTGCGATTTGCATTGGCTCCAACATACCGGCTGGGAAGGTCTGCTCATTCGTTTCTATCGTATTGCTCGGTGTAACCGTGTACACTTGTTGAGTTTCTGATGTCGGTGCTTCGGAACCGTAGTTTGTCGCATAAGAACTGGGGATTGCCGTCGGACTAGATGGTTTGCGTGATGACAATGGCTTTATGACTGGATAATTTTGATTCAACACATCGCGTTGGTAGTCCAAATCTTCATCTTTGCCTGATTCGCCATACTTCTTACGGTGTTTTGTACGTAAGCTTTGGCGTTCCTCTTGTGTGGGTTGGTAGCGTATACGATTGGGATTGCGTATAAGTGGATTACGTGCTGCAGACGATGGACGGCGTGTTGTCGGTGCGATTTCTCCCTCGGCATCTGGTGAACTGGTAGTGCTGGCTGTTGCGCGTGAACCAAATGGACGACGTACACGTTGTGCGGGACGTCTTGTAGATGTTTCCGTTTCTGAGTAGGATACAGAAGAGGTTACTTTAGAAACGAGTGGCTTACGCACACGATTGAGTGGACGTCTGGTTGGACGTGTGGGCTGTTCAGATTCTGGCTCTGGCTGATTGGGTGTAGTTGTAGCAAGTTCACTTATAGCATTTTGTTTGTCCTTCTCTTGCAAATTGTTTACAAGTCCTGGTAGATTTGGTGTGAGTGGTGGCAATTCTGAGGGTACGTGATAAGGATTGGGGTCATATTCCACGGTGCTATCGGGAATCTCGTTTTGATTATATAAAGGCCGTTGATTAGCTGCTGGCTGGCGAAGCGGTTTCAATTCAGTCTGTACATCTTTTTCGCGCTGCAGTTCTAAGACATCCGGCCGTTGTGGCGAGACCACATTGTATGCATCTTCCGGTCCCGAGATCGCTGATTGCGACGGTGAATAGAACGTAATACGTTGTTTAGTTGTCGATGTGGTCTTATGAGTTGTGGATGGTACATTGGCATCTCGTTCATAGTCTAAATCAACAGGCGTATATTGTACCTGCTCGAAAGGTGGATTCGTGGGATTTACTAATTGTGGACGATTGCGGAAAGCATCTTGTTGACGGAAATACTGTTTCATGCGATACTCCTCTTCTGGCGTAGTGCTTGTGGGTGGACGTGTGGTGAAACGTGGTAGCTGCTCCTCAACAGGTTCTTTTGGTATGGTACCGAAAGAGTAGAGAGGACCGTTGGCGTTTTGATAATCAACCTGTCCATTGGGATTGTATGTGAAGAAGGTATGTGCTGGTGCAGCAGTCGTTGAAGTCGTGCTAGTTGTGGTGCTTGTGGAAGTGGAAGTGCTGGGCGCTGGACGGTTGGGCTGAACTTTGTAGATGTCATCATTGATTATCTGGTTAGGTGCTGGTTGGAATTGAGCATAAGGATTGTTAATGGTTTGTGTGAAAGCAGGTTGTTCAATTGGTTGCTGCTGTTGTTGTTGAACTGTGTGCTGTGGACGTTTCTTCTTTGGGCGATCAAGTTTGGTGACTTTCGGTGAGTTGACCTCGCGTATGGCATCTTGATTGTAGAAGTAGTTAAATTTGTTGCCGCGTGTAGGCGCCAGTGTGGAACGTTGAGTGGTGATCTCAAATTGATCGCGTGGTTTCTGCACTGGCTCATTCAGCGCTGGATAGTAGTCCTTGGTGGTTGATGGTTGCTTGACACGTTGTGGACGCACACGCTGTGTGGGCTGTGGTGGCTGATACTGATTAACATCGTTTTGGCTATAAACTACGCTTGGCTTGGCTGGCTGGCTCACAATTTCTTGTGTGGCGCTATTGCTTTTGGCGAGATTTATGACGATTGAGCCAACATGTGGCTCAGGCAGAAGGATCTTATTGAAACCGCTGGGTGTGCGGTAACTAAGCGGCGCTACAAAGAAAGGTATCTCACGCAGCTCACGGTTTTGTGCGAGTTGCGACAAATAGGGTAGCTCAAACTTCGCATAACCTTCCGGTGTCGACATACCAGCTGGACCGACGAATATCTCTGGTATCTTCTTGGTGGGCGCATCGACAACAGCGATTGTGTTGGAGTGACGTAGTGCTGAAACAACATCGGCTTGCGTGGGACGCGCTGAGTTACGCACCAAGAACATAGCAAGTGGTGGTTGATGAGCCTTCGGTTTCGGACGTGGTGTAGTTAGTTGCTGTTGAGGATTAACATAATTCTGGAAAATAGTTGTCGGCTTGAGTGTGGTGGTCTTGGGGCGGCTCGTGCTCGTACTGGGCGCTGATGTAAAATAGTTCTGTTGATCCAGCGAACCAAGCGTGTCTTGCGTATAGAAATTATTGATTTGGAATGGATTAACCGTGGGCAGTGACGGATTCACATTGTATTTGTTCACTTCGAAAGCTTGCGACTCGGGTTTTTGCTGATTATAGAGCGTGTCATATGGCACATACAACAACTGTACATCTTGTGGATTGCCAGCATTGCTGTTGGGCGCCAAGGCGGGTGCGGTCGGTGCGCTTTGTTGGAAGGGCGCTGTTGGTAAGCTTTCCGGTTGTTGATACGAAGGTATTTGTCCGTTGTAGCCAGATTGCGGTTTATTCAAATCGAAGAACTGCTCCACTGGTGGGTCGGCAGGGAATACTTGTGGCGTAACGCTTTGCAAAGATTGCTGCGTTGGATTCGGTTTAGACTCGCGATAAATATTCTTAGCCGGGAAGCTATCTTCGATGTAATTCTGTTGTGGCAACGGTTTCTGCAAAGGTTGCTGAATGGGTTTCTGTGGTATTGGATGGAATTCTGGTGGGAACACCGGTTGCTGATTGTATAATGGTGAACTGAAGAGTGTCGCTTGTGCGCCGCCACCACCAAAAGTGTGTTGTATCTGATAGCCGGTCTGCAGTGAGCTTGGCCCGGTGGCGCCAACATCACGATTACCACCATCTGTACGGAAAGGCATTTCAAATTTGAAGAAAGACTGTGAAGTCGGTTCGCCGCCTTGTAGTGCGGATGCCTTTAGCGGTGACGCACCGAAAGGCGAACCGACTTGTGGACGCGATTGTGGCTGATTTACGAAGCGTTGAAATTGGTATGGGAAATCGAAAGGCTGCTGTTGCGGCGCTGGTGGATTATGCGGCTTTGGCAAATCACCAAAGCGACCATTGGGCGGAAAAGCCTGTGAGTAGGTGAGCACACGCGCATTCGCTGAACGATCTTTGGCAGTCGAGCTGTCCACTGGTTGCGCTAGCGGCACCCAATCGAACGAGTCGGAGACGCCGGGTGAGGTCGGTTCCAATTGACGTGACCATTTTTCAGCTGCCTGCGCATGCGCGAACAAGCACACACAGAGGCAAGCGATCAACGCGCTGCTTGGGGTGTTAAACGTTTGCTGTTGTCGGGTCATTGTTGGGCCTGCAAGCGAAAGAGAATGGAAAGAATGTAATTAGATTTAATTGCGGTTAGTTGCTTATGCATAACTACAAGTGGTGTTGACACGCTCTGCACGTTCTCACGCCGTGTGCATGCAAATAATGTTATAATTTTATAATAAGCGTGTGTGTGGTTGGCAAATACTGTCTGTTTTGTTCTTTATTTAAAAGCAATACAAATAATTGAATTAGTCCACACGCGTCTAAGCAAACTAAATTAAATCTAGGAAGTCAAAATTGCTCGATTTTTCATGCATATTAGCAATCAAGCGCGTAATATTGAAGTATGTGCTTGATTTCCTAGCTTTTTCGAAACTGCCGCCCACCAATTCGTCAAGGATCGGTTGCTGCGAAAATGAAACTGAAAAGCTTTTGCTTGAGACATTGTGTATACAAAGCTTCGTAACTAAATTATTTATTATTATTATTGTTGTTGTGGCCATAATCACTCATTGGCAAGTCGGTGATTTTATAAATTATATGCGTCTGCGCTCACAATCGATCGGTTTTAAGCGCAACTGGCGGATCTGGGCTACAATTTCATATTTTTATGCAGAGCGGTATATTGTGGCAATAACAGCCACCTCTTTACATACATTTATATACATATAACAAGTATGAATGAGCGCGTACATATGTTTATCATTTAATTCATATGCTCCCAGTCATTTGCAAGCGCGCTGAAGTTTATGATTTTTACCTTTTTTTTGCACTTCATATTGACAAAATCGAGCTTCCTCATTGCTATGTTTTAATATCCGACTCGATGCTAAGTTTACATTTAATTTCAACTGCAGTATGCCGCTCTACCCTCAATCCCCCGGTTTGTCTTCGATTTTTGTGCTCTCGGCTGATTCATTATTGCCATTTTACGATCTTAAGTGTTTTGAATTTTGAAAATTTTCAAAGTCAATTTTTAATATCCGCATTCCGAGTTAATTTTAAAACGAAAAGTTTGTGTTGTTGTTGCCATTATTCGCTGTCGAAGTACCATTTAAAATGTATTCGCTTATGGCAAAATTTGCGGTAAAAGTCAGTTGCGGCTTTCGGAAGTTCAGGTTCATTGCTGACGAGGTATGAAAGCGGGAATTCGAACAACTGTGGACTGATTGATTATACAAAACCTTACATATACTTACATATGTACTTATGAGGTTATGTAATAACCTATGCTTTTACTAGTTATGACAGCTTTATAATAAAAATAACGAAGGAGTCTTCAATTATTGTGACGAAAAAGTAACCGAAAATTGTAAATAAAACGCGAAATATTTCATTATTCATCAATATCTATTTTCTCGTCTTCAAAGTTCCCAAATTCCTATCAGATGTAACACACATATGCCAACAATTTTTCCGGTGGCCTTTAGCTCCTTCAGCGAATTTAGTTTTATCTCGTTGATCGACTGAAAACTGTACCAAGAAGCGGAAATTTCAGTTTGAGGAACAAGAAAAAATCACACGGTGCCAAATCTGGTGAATACGGTGGTTGATTGACAGTATTCATTACGGTTTTGTCTTTAAATTCGATCACAATTGTGGCTCTATGCGGTGATGCATATCATCATGTAAAATCACTGAATTGCTCTTCCACAATTCCAGCCGTTTTCGACAGATGATCTCACGCAAACGCCTCAATACGGCCAAATACAACCCTTAATTGACTATCTGTCACTTCGGAACAAAGTTTTGATGCACCAAACCAAGAATATTAAAAATAATTAGCACCATCTTGATTTTTGAGCGGCTTTTGCGTGTTTTTTTTTTTGTATTGGCTCGTTTTTCGCCTCCATTCCGATGATTGTTGACTTGTTTGCATGTCAGTTCTATAAACCCATGTCTCATAAGCAGTTCCAATGCTCTCCATGAATTAGGGATTGTGATTCGTACGCTCAAACTTGTACAAAAATACCTGTTTATGATACTCGTTTTGAAAAAAAATTAGCTTTATCGGGATGAGTCAAAAATATCATTCGAATGAACCCGCGAGAGATGCCGTGTTCTCTTGTCATCTATAAGTCTTTTAGTACTACTATTCTCAAAGGATTTATGAAAGACATTCTTTTACCCTAACGCAGATTTTATTTTCTGTTTTAAATATTCTTAAATTTGGCTGAGAACTGCTCTACAGCACACATATAATAATTTGGATTAATAGATTGCTTCATTTATTAATGGAGTGATTAATTGATTTCCACTAATTGAATTATTTGAGGATTATTCGAAATTATTGATATATGGTTATACAGTTGAATGATAGAACGATTAATTATTTAATTAGTTGAATGAGTGATTGCTGGACTAATTAATTCATAGACTAAGTAATCGATTGAACGACTAAACTACTGTTTAACTGATTAATTAATTTTGACTGATTGAATCATTGAAAGATGATTTTAAGGGTATAATCCTAGTTCCAACCATAGAGAAATATATTATATAAAGAAGGTCCACTCCAAATTTCAAGTTAATTGGTTAATTACAACTTGAGAAATCATGTCAGAAGTGTTGAAAATAGTAGTTTCGAGAAAAACGTGATTAAAGATTTGAGTCTAACTGCAGGCAGTCTATACGCTGCGTCACTAAAATAGCTATAAGTCGGTAAATAATAGGAATTTTAAAAATTCCTTTGGGGAATATATTCTTAAAGGTCCAGTCTTAAAGAATATGCAAATAAAAATCGGTTTTTTCAAAATTCTAGACTAGAATACCCCCTTAAATTATTGGTATGCAGATATATTGATAGTTTTATTGATATGAAGATATATTGGTACATTAATTGTTGGATTATTTGATTAATCGGACAAATCATCAGCATCATTAATTGATTAGTCAACTTATCTTATTAAAGATTTATAGTTAGTGGATAGATAGATAGAATTTCTAACTTAGAATGTTTGCATGATTAATCGTAGGATTAGTTAAGTAAGCTTTAAGATTAGTCAACTGATTTTTTGCTGACTGACAGTTAATTAGATAAATAGAGATAATTTCTAACTTAGACTTATTGACTAATTAATTGTCGGATTAACTGAAATTAATTTTTTATTGGTTGCTTGTTTGATTTAATTATTATTTAAGTAATTATAAGCGATTGCTGAACTAATTAAGCAACTGATTAATCTATTAAGCCAGCAATTGATTATGCGACTCATTAATTGAACGATTCTTTTATTGATCGACTGAGAAATTGTTAAATCATCACTAATTGCTTTCTCGATTATTTGACTTTATAGTTTTTAATTGAAATCTCGGTATGCTGCTCAAATATTACTCTAAAGACTTCTTTTCGACTGTGCCAATATTTCTATCTCTTATTAATTGTTGATATAACTACCATTATTTCTACATTAATACTATTATTATACTCCAAGGTTAACGTTTTTTCTGTGATTTTTATTTTTATATCTTCATTTAAATTAATATTTATTATTTTCTTCAGCATGCAGCAGCAATGACCTCGCCATTGAAAAGGTTTATTACACCAACCGTTCTGATTATTTTCTCTGCTCGGTGAAAAGTGAATAAACTGCATACTAATTAATCACAGACTTCAGCTTATTTATATTAACCACAATTTTTATAAACTTCAACTTGCAGATTTGCATATATTTGCGATAATTTTCCAACTTTAATTTAAATTTAATTAAAAAGAGCTGAAAAACTGCAACAAAACGCGAACAAAACGCGAACAATAGGCAAATGATTGAAAACGGAAAAGTGCAAAAAACTGTTGAAGTGTTGATGGATTTATGTGCAACCAAGGCTAATAACGTCAGTGCTATCAATACGCCTAGTGGCACATTGATGCTGGCTGTTGCTGTGTTGTTGTTAATAATGTTGTTGCAGATTGTTAGCGTGTCTAATATGCACATGATGATAGCTGAATGGCGATTGCAATGGCAGTTAAGCATATACGGACAGATATATGTATATATAACTTCATGCAACTAAACACACACATATGGATATACATATATACATATATATGTATGTCTATGTAAGAATATCGCATCTTTATAAGTCGCTGCTGCTTCTTGTTGCTTATGGATGCGCAGCCGAGAAAGGCAGCATGCAATACGCCACGGCGTATCTTAAGCACCGTGATGTCTGTGGTCATTGAATTGTAACGAGACAACAACTTGCAACAAGTCGACAAAAAAAAATAAAGGCAAAAATAAAATAACAAAAACAACTGCAATATTAAATTGCTGCAAAGCGCAGCTTGAAAATATATATGCAAGTACATGTGTGTGTGTGTGTGTTTATCATGCGCTCGGTTAACTGGCCGCTTGGCTACTTGACTGGTCGGCTGGCTGCCCGGCTAGTTGGTCACTTTCATTTTCACTTTTCCCTGAATTACTCGTGTGCAATTTCATTTCATTTCTTGCCTGTCATGCATGTGAGCGCAAGCAAAGAACAACAAAAACAATGAGAGCACTATCAGCAATAGTTCGAAGCTTTGTAAGCACCGTAAGCGGATACGCTTAGGGGAACAAGAGACGTACTATGCGCACATACACACATAATCGTACACATATATACATGGGCACATACTCATACCCATGCAAGTTAATACCACCAGTTCATGTTACATGAACATATTGTATTTCTGTCATAAATATGTAACATGACACTTATGACCCATATGGTCCGTATTTAAACATTATATGTACTTTACTAATACTGTCCGCCTTAGGTGGTCCAAAAATATAACTCATAGATTGTAAGATGAATCTTTCCACTTGAAACATATGTCCTATCTCAAGTGGATTGTAGTTATACTTCCTAGAATGTAAGATTAATATTTGTATCTAGACTTAAGCATAATATTGTATATAAGAAAATGTAATAAAGAAAACGAGGCAGTTGCCCGCGGTTGCCCGTAGTGGCCCAAACCAAAACAATTTATTAATTGGCGATCCTGCCAGGAGTATCGTAAAACTCCTGTTGGACCAAAATGTAACAATAATATTCGGCGGTAACCATTTAAGGGGACAAAAAATCCCCGTGTTACCGTTTGAAAAACAATCAAGTATCCTCAATTGAGGAGAAAAGTAAAAACAAAAAAATTTTGAAAAAACGCTAAGTCCAAAAAGAGACTGAGAGAATTTCGAGTGTGTGTTTGTGCCAACTGCCAATCGAACGCGCCACGTATTACGGGCGAACAGCAAACAAACGTACGCAACAGCAGTAGCAGTAAAAGCAGCAACAGAAATAGCAGTAACAAACTTTAAAGGCAGCAACCTGATTAACAACAACAACAACATATTCAACAGCAGCATCAAATTCAACAACAACAAAATAGTTGTAAGTAGCTCTTATATTAATTAATTGCATTAAGTACAAAATGTTTAGTTATGTTGTTTTAGTATTATAAAAATAATAATCATGACACTCACAACTGTCTGTGTTTAAAAATAAAAATAAAAAAATTGTATATCAAATATATACAAATTATATCAAATTAAATATTAAAAATTTTAAATGAAGGCTCGACCAGCCAAATAATAAAATATTTTTAAAACCGCGATTCACTACCGCAAGGGGGACCCTCCGGTTTATAATATAAACTCAGTTCTGCGATTCTGAACTCCAGACCCTCCAGAATAAAAGGGTATCTTTTCCCAGAAAAGATCAAAACAAATATTTAAATACAGACAGGCAACAACATTCAAATATTCTTAATAGGAAGTTATTAGAATAGATTTATACAAAAGAAATTTAACTATATTTTTGTGAGTATTACTATATATCCTGTTTCATGAAACTCACAAATATATAAAAAAAAACGAAAAATAAAGTTAAAGGAAAGAAAAATGTAATTCTTTGGGAACAGAGACTCCTGAAGCGCCTGCCGAAGATTTTACCGGCAATATTTTATTAAAAAAGTAAAAACAAATTTTTTTTGGGACAAAAAGGTCCTAAAACGCCAGCTGAAGATTTATACCAGCAGAGTAAACAGAATAATTATGAAAAAATATTGTGGAACGAAAATGTTCTACAACGCCAGCCGAAGTTCATACCGGCAAAATAAAAGAAAAAATAATGGTAAAAAATATAAAATGAATATAAATATATATGTATATCAAAATAAAGAAATAAAAAATTTATATTATTTTGGGACAAAAAGGTCCTAAAACGCCAGCCGAAGTTCAAACCGGCAAAATAAAACAAAAAATAATGGAAAAAATATGAAAAATGTGTTGCAAAATGCACAAGAGAAAATGCTAGAGCATCATAATAAGAAAAGGCTTCAAAAAAGTTATCAAAAAGGAGATATTATATATGAAAAAATTTATGGGGAAAGAAACAAATTAAACCCCAAATACAAAAAACAAGTAGTATTAGAAGATTTAGGAAATACAATTAAAATACAAAACAGAAACATAATAATTCATAAAGATAATATCAAATCTTAAATTAATATGCAAGAAAAAGAAATTTTTGTCTAAATATTGTCACATTTAAAAAGACTTCAATCAAAAAATAATTACAAGTCAAAGATAATATAAAATGTATCTAAGAGTCAAATTTAAATAAATTGTACATATAAATTAAGATGTTAAAATGGTTCTGTTTAAATTGATAAAATATTCTATAGCCTCACGTACTATATCTCTTTGAATCGGGATGCTTCAATTTAGAGGTGGGGGAGTTAATACCACCAGTTCATGTTACATGAACATATTGTATTTCTGTCATAAATATGTAACATGACACTTATGACCCATATGGTCCGTATTTAAACATTATATGTACTTTACTAATACTGTCCGCCTTAGGTGGTCCAAAAATATAACTCATAGATTGTAAGATGAATCTTTCCACTTGAAACATATGTCCTATCTCAAGTGGATTGTAGTTATACTTCCTAGAATGTAAGATTAATATTTGTATCTAGACTTAAGCATAATATTGTATATAAGAAAATGTAATAAAGAAAACGAGGCAGTTGCCCGCGGTTGCCCGTAGTGGCCCAAACCAAAACAATTTATTAATTTGCATACATATATGTACGAGTATATATGTATTCACAAGCACACTGCTAGATTGTGAGGCATGCATTCGAGATATGGGCTAAATGAAAGCAAAAGTTGTTGAATTTCTTGAAGCAGATAATATCATTACAAATATTATTGTTTTTGTTGTTACTGTTTTTGGAAACAAAATGCATTGTTCGAACGGCGGAAAGTGGAAAAAGCAGATATTAGAGTAGAAGAGGTTTTCTAATATTTCAATTATTTCAACAAATTGTGTAGTTTCGGTGTTTGAATATTAGGGTGGTGTTGTTAATAAAAAAAACTTTAACTGTGTCTGCACTGCGGCTTTAATACCCTTCACATGTGCATACCTTATAGTGTATTAAACAATTGTTTCTTAATTTTGATCGATCAGTTTGTATGGCAGCTATATGTTTTAGTTCGCCGATCTGCACAATATGACTGAAGATTTTTAGTATTGCTTTAGATAATATTCTATGCCAAATTTCGTAAAGATATCTTGTCAAATAAAAAAGTTTTCCTTACAAAGCTTGATTTTGATCGATCAGTTTGTATGGCAGATATGCGATATAGTAAACCGATTTGGGCAGTATATAGGGAAATTATAGCGGTGTATTGGATAATAATATATGGAGAATTTTGTGAAGTTGTTTTGTTAAATAAAAAAGTTTTCCTTACAAGAACTTGATTATGACCGATCACTTTGTATGGCAGCTATATCTTATATTGATTCGATATGAACAGTATATTTGGAGATTGTAGTGTTAACTTAGAGAATAGTCTGTGCTAAATTTTGTAAAGATACCTCGACAAATAAAAAAGTTGTCTATACAAGGTCTGGCTTTTGATCGGTCAGTTTGTATGGCAGCTATATCCAATAATCGTCCGATATAGACGGTTCTGCCAAATGAGCAGCGTAGAAGAAAGAAAAGGACCTGTACATAATTTCAGATCGTTATCTTAAAATTGGTGATTTATTTTAGGATGTTAGAACTGAAAAAACAGCGGAATTTATTGGCAGAAATACGAAATTTCCAAAAACAGTTTCCTAAAATACAATTCTTATTTCTGAAACCTAAATTTTTTTCCCTTAAATCTACATTTTTTTCCAAAAAAGTCTCACCCTAATGCCCTTAAAAACTTTAAACATATTCATATGCAAGGCTATAGATACTATCTCCACTTACATTTAGTTTTTTCATACCAACTGGACAATAATTCCTGGTATGTGCCATACTAGGATGCTAGTAGCTGAAAAAATACCTAAATTTCTCATCAAAAAACACCAAACTTCAAAAAATTTTTTTTCCTAAAAACTAAACATTTTTCCGTCAAATTTTAAATTTTTTTTTTCTAAAATTTGTTTCCCAACAAAAAATTTCCCACCTTAATGCCTTTGCATACTTCAATCATATTCATATGCAAGACAATAGATGTTATCTCCATTTACCGTTAGTCTCTTCATATCAACTTACTGACCAATAAATGCCATTAAAGCAGCAATTATTATGATTACTACGTTTCTTGATCCAAAGTGGAAAAGAAAGTGCGCTGAAAGTGCGGCGCAGCCCTTTTCGACGTTAATCTTTCATAAATTTGTTGCTTTTGTTGTGCATAAATATTTCACTCATGTCGTCAGTTGCTTTTGATATGAGCTTGAGCAGCGCGTTTAATTTCAATCATTTTTTTATTGATGCAGTCAAGCAAAGAAGAAGAAAAAAAAACATAAAAAGCGGCGAGGAGCGGAGTGGAGCAGTTGTGAGGGCTCGTTAAGTACACAAAAGTATTTAGTTGCTATCATAAGTTTATGAAAAGTATAAGCAAATAAGCAATAGGAGAAGTACATAGTCATAAGAGCATAAAAAGCGAGGCACTCGATAATATTTAAGTAAAGTAAAAATACCAATAACAATAACATCAAACAGTTTTGGCCTCACAATAACAGCTTACAAAGTAAAATCAACAACAATAATAGAAAAAAAAAATTAGACTATTTTCTGCTTAATAGAGCATACTTTCGGCGTGGTAAATATTGAAAGCAACAACAATAAATACAACAAATGAAAATTTAAGAAATTCTCAATTTGCTTTTTTGGCTACTAGCCACACATGTAATGACACCCATACGAGCACTTCAGCTAGTGTAATCAAATGGGTGTGGCTCACTTTACTCACCACAAAACATACAGACACATAAGCGCCTTTGTGCGGCAATAATGACCGTTTTTTCCAAAAATATTTTACAATTACATGCTTTAGAGTCATTACTTCGCCGTTATTGTGGTTTGCACTTATTATTTTCCTATTAACCCTGAACAAATTGTTTGGCAATATTGAAGGTGAAACTTTTTGGCAATGACTTTAATGTTGCACCCAATTGCTTGCTGTTGTTTGTTGTTTTTGGTAGAAAGTTGGAAAAACTTAAAAAATTGTTTGATAAACAAATGACTTGCGAATGTATACACACATTTTTTTTTTGATTTGTTTAAGATTTGGGCCAAATAATTGTGTGTTTTCTTAATTCATTGAACCCAGTAATGACTGCTTTGTGATATATGGTACTGATTTTTACCTAAAATATTGCCTTACAAGCATATGTGGACCACTAAGAAAGCTGTATTCAGAAAATTACCTTTTATTTGCAACTTCTCAATGTTTGAGCTTAGTTCCCTTGTAAAAACATATATATAAAGAGCAACAATAAAGTTATCTAGTAGAATGAAATTCCAAGAGTAAGTGGTTGTCTCATAAGATCGTGCTATAATCTCCTACCATTCTAGCTCAAATTGATTATGAAAGTTGTTTGTACGATTTGCCACTCACTCAGCATAGCCCAATGCAAAAAGAGTTTCCTTTTTGCAAAATATCGGTTTCAAATCTGTTCAATTTAGTTAGATGGTATGATCAAATTTGACTCGGACTTGACGGGTGGATAAAAAATTACCACTATAAGGGTATAAACTGTTTTATGTTTACACTACTATGAGCAAAAACTAGTAAGACTTTGTTCACAATTTTAAATTTCTTAATTTATTCTTCAAAATCTATGTGGTCCCTCTCAGCGTAGTCCAACTTCGAGTCAATATACTTGTATCAACGTTTTTTATAATACTCGAAATAGCCTTCAATGCGCGTAGCAATTCACAATTATTGTCTTCGATTGACTCAAAACTGTTTCTTCGGTTTTTTCGGAACGGTTGTTTTAGTTTGCGGAATAGCTAGAAGCGATATGGAGCTAAATCCGGCGAATACGGTGGTTGCGGT
The DNA here is from genome assembly GCF_023373825.1 of Bactrocera dorsalis. Lineage (NCBI taxonomy): Eukaryota > Metazoa > Arthropoda > Insecta > Diptera > Tephritidae > Bactrocera > Bactrocera dorsalis. The sequence goes on along the minus strand of NC_064305.1, from coordinate 82,844,814 downwards.
TTGGTTGAAAATTTAGCGAAAAACTCCCGAAGCATCAATGTTGTATGCGACGGTGATGCAAAACCCAAGAGTTGTCGGTCCATAATTCCGTCCTTTTTTACGAATAGCTTCTCGCAAATGGCGCATAACACTGAAATAGTATTTCTTGTTTACAATTTGGCCGGTCGGAAGGAATTCGGAATGCACCACACCTCGATAATCGAAGAAAACTGTCAATATAAGCTTGATTTTTTAACTTCTTTAACGTGTCTTTTTCGGCTTCGGATCAACTTTGTCACGATATTCGGTCGATTGTTCGTCCGTTTCCGGGTCGAGATTTTGGAACCAATCGTACAGTTGGTGCGGATGGCCGTCCTGGAAGTGGTTAATCGCCAGTACGTTCTCGACCATACAGATCAAAAACTCTTGCTCGCGACAAAGAATTGTTACCGAAGTTTTGCATAATAATTTTCACTTCTGCCATGCCCCTTACACATTTATCTTTTTGAGAATTGAAACCGAGCAGTGTTTTTTCAATAGTAGTAGATAATATATTGTATTATATAAAGATACTTTAGATTGCAAAAAGCGAAACAAAAATTGACGAATCATCAAATTTATATTAGTTTCCAGCTTCCGCTTTGAGTTTTAACTAAAGTCACGTCATTTTACAGATTTTGTACCCTTAAGTATTCTACTACCTAGAAAACATTATTTGTAGAAAATCGCTTTAAATTGATATTAATTTTTAAACAAATAGAATTTATTTAACAATATTTTGGTTTCTTGTGAAATAAAAAAATTAATTCTAATCCACACGCATTAAAGTACCTAATCTGCTCAGATAGAATTACGATTCCACGCACTTATCAAAAGAAAGAAAATATATCGCGATTGGGTTTCAGTTGTTGACACTTCATCAAATCCTTGATTACTTGCTATTTTTTCTTTGTCTTCAGCATTTGCATTTCATGCTTCATTTGCTGTATTCGTTACTTATTTATTGTGGTGTACTTTAAGCTTATTACGAAGCAAATGTGTGTAAACATCAATTGTTATTGTAGTTATTGTAATGTAATCCTATTAGCCTTGAACATAAACCTTTGCGGGCAAGGTAACCAGTTGGTTTGCCACAGTAAAAGAAATAAGTGTGGTAAGCAAGCAAGTGTGAGATTTTTTAAATATTTTTTCCACGCAAAATCCTATTGAAGTATTGCATAATTTCCACAACCTTGTTAGGTAAACCGATTACTTTGCGAAAGCGTAGCTCAAACAGCTTAAAATATGCTCGATTTGACGGGGAACTAGAGCCAGCAAAGAGTGAAATTTAAGGTTTTGATGGAATAAATTTCGGCAGTAAAAATATCAAATGCCACAAGAGCTTTTGATTAAAATTTCTATTTTGAAATTTTAGCCATAAATGCTTGGATTACTTAACTCGTTTCTATCGGCAAAATATTTTTTGAAATAAAATTAAAGAGGTAGAGAATTAAAAATGTTTTTTTCAAATGTCATAGACTTTATGATTTAAAGACTTAATTGACTATGGTATTAATCGAAAAGGCGATTATTGGAATAAAAAAACACAGAAAACAATTTTAAAGAAAAAATTAAATATTTTTCAAGTTTGCGACTTCTTCAACGGCGCTATGAAAAGGACCTTCCTAGTGAAAGAAATCTATAGAAAAAATATTTCACCCAATGTGTTGGTAATTTTCGATTTTTCAGATCGATTTGATCAATGTGTAGAGAACAATATACAGAAATTTTGATAGTGAGGGAATAATTCCATCAATATCAACTGATAATGCTTGAGAATCGACGATTAACAGTCAGAGATCTTATTGGCAGCACTGGAATATCGAAAGGATCAGTGAAAACCATTTTGAAGGATCATTTGGGCCTAATAAAGGTGTAAGCACGATTGGTTCCAAAATAACTAAATTTTTTCGGAAAACATCGTCGCGTTAACGTCTGTGAAATAATACTTTCCGACTAAAAGGGTGTCGTGAAACGTATTATTACTTGGCGATGAGTCTTGGATCTATGCTAATGATCAGGAAACAAATGATCAATCGGCCGAATATCTTGGGAAAAGTGAAGTGGAAAAGCCACCCGAAGCAAGTCAGAAATCAAGGTTATTATGTTGACGGTTTTCTTCAATTATCGAGGTGTGGGGTACGCCGAATTCATTCCGACTGACCAAACTATCAAGAAAGAATACTATTAGAGTGTTCTGAGTCGTTTGCGCAAAGCTTTTCGTGAAAATAGTTCGGAATTATAGACCGTTAACTCTTGTTTTTTGCGCCACGATACTGCAGCCAACCACCGTTTTAGCCTGATTTAGCTCCATGTGACTTTTGGCTATTCAGCAAACTCAAACCGGGGAAACTGTTTTGAGTTAATTGAAGACATTAATTGTAACTAAACGTGCGCGTTACATTGAAGGCTATTCCGGAAATTGTCTTCAATAATTATTTCGAGGATAGGAGAAAACGTTGGCATAAGTATATTGATGCCAAGGGGGACTACTTTGAGAAAGACGACATAGAGTTTGAAGAATAAATTAAGAATTTAAAAATTATGATCAAAGTCTTATTATACTTTTCTCATAGTATCGAAATATTGATTTAAAGTAATAGCATGTTATTTTTAGAGGTATAACCTACACATAAACAAACCCCTTTACATATTCAGAAAACTGCTTGATAAGAAAAACTTATTACAATTAACACTCAAAGTACTGCTTTCAAACTCGGTGGGTGTTAAGTCATCTATTTATAAACACAAATATTTTTTTAATTAAAAAAGCCTATTTAGTACCAAATATGTGTGCTATGCTGGTTGAACGACTTTTCTGCACTCACATACATACGCATGACCCAAAATGGCGACTTACCATAAACTCAAGTACGTGCCAAGCGTTCGAAACCAAATTTACGAAATCTGAAAGAAATCAAAAAAACGAAAAAAAATTAAACCAATTGTCAAATATATAAACAAACCAAATTAAGTTAATTTCAATTTTGTTAAGACAACATATTTAAGTGTGGCTTGCAGTAATTGCAATGTGACATGCGCACACGCACGCAAGCGAGCGCCATGGAGAGCCATATGTTGCAAGGGCAATATAAGCAAGAGAGTATGGAAAAAACATTGCTTTAGGCATATGTGTGTATGTGTGTGGTATTATCTTTTTCTGTAGTGGAGTAATGCTCGTGCGAAGCTGCAATTAATTTGGAAGTTAATTGTGCGTGTGGCAAGCAAATGGCAGCCGAAAAATAATTTTTTTTTTAAACAGTAAGACAAAATTAGATTATAACACTAAAGCAATGTAATGCGCACATAACATACATATCTACATTTATTTGCGTACAGAAAAGTAATAAGAGCGCCAAAAATGTGGGTGCAACATTGCGGTTTTTGTTATTAAAGCTCAACAAATATGTCTGATCATATGCTGATATGTGCTAATTAGCGTGCGAATGCGAAGAAATATATATATGTTAGTCACCGCAACAACAAATATTTAGTTGCGCATTTGTGATGCTTCTTCCAACATTCCTGCCTACTGACCGCCAACACAAAGTTGCTGACTAGCCGAGTGTGCTTCCAACACCTACAGCAATGCAATAGCAACCGAAATTGTGGGATACGCTTCGGCTGGCGGCAGAGCGCACATTAGCTCTTGTATACAGATATATGTATATACACATTAATATATACATACATATGTATACAACAAATGAGTTACGATTGTGGCCTTTTGGTGGTTAACACTCAAGCTTGTGTGTGTGGCAACATAATAAATATCACTTTGTGTAGCTGCTAACACTTGGTTGTTGTTGTTGCTGCTGCTTTATAAGTTGCACTTTGCAGAAATTCTTAATTTATTGCGATTTATTAGAGCGAAAAGAAGTGGCTGACTGACTGACTAGCTAGCTGCGTGAGGCATGCACCACAAGGCGCCCATAGGCAGTGCAACAAATTAATCAAGTGTATGCACTTTGTTGTAAGTACATGCATATATATAAAAATTTATGTAAATATATATATTTTTATATGTGTTATTATTATATACATATTTGTGGCTTTTCGATCGCTCCAGTCTTTGTTTTCATCTTTTGGCACTGAAGAAAAGCGCGCGAGGCGTTAAACGTTTAATGTTGAGCAGCCATGAGCAGGCGGTGTGAATTGCATATTTTTTCAATTAAAAATATTTGTGGCATTATCAATATCAAATTTTTATAGCTATAAATATATTAGTAAGAAGGTTACGTCGCTTTTATAGATTTGCGTGAGAAATTTTCATCAATAACACTGGTGAAGGCTTAATATGTTGAACCATATTATTTCTTGCAAAAAATTATTTAACCAAAGTTGACTTTAGATGCTGCAAAGCTTACTCTTCATAAGATAGATATTAAAATTGAGGTCATAATCGTCTTATGTTCGTGAATTGGGACTTGAAAATAATTCGAATTTTCATTGAAAAATCGTCCTCAGCGATGATGCTGATTTCTGGCTGAATGGCTTCACCAATAAGCAAAATATGCGTTAATGGTCAGCTAACAATACACACGCACTCAACGAGTCACCATTGCGTTCCGAAAAACTTACAGTTTGCTGTGGTTTATGGGCCACCGGCGTCATTGGTCCACTTCCTTCTTATGTGATGATCAAGACCGGCACGTTACTGTGAATGTGAATCACTACCGCCCAATGATAACCGAATAGTTTGACCCGATTTAGATGAAATAGACTTGAACAATATGTGGTTCCAACAGGACGGCGCCACAAGCCACAGAGTAAATGTCACAATCAATTAATTGAAAACCAAGTTTGGTGAACGTATTATCTCACGAAATGGCTTAGTCAATTGGCCGCCTCGGTCGTGCGATGTGACACCTATAGATAACTTCCCGTGGGGTTACGTCAAGTTTATGTTCTATGCCAATAAGCCAGCGACGATTGATGAAGTTCAGATGGATATCGCTTCCCTAAATCGACCAAGCTCGTCAAGCTGATCACTTACACTTAACTACACTTATACTAACTAGTGTATATACTTTCTGCTTTCGAAATTTCTTTCTGCCTGTTACAAGCTGCGTGGCAAAGTTAAGTTACCCTGTTCAGGGTATAAAAATGCCAAATTATAGTCTGGCTTACGAGAGAAGTACTTATTTGTCTTACATTTCGACTAGCGCTTCAATTCCACTTTAAGATGTTTCAAAAGTATTCATAGTAACCTCGAAATTAGTCAAAAGACAATTGAAGAGATTTCAAACCAGCAATTTGCTCAGATATAAGTATATACGTTAAGTAACTCCGCAAAAAATTGCATTTCAGTGACTTTGCCTCATGAAAAAATGCGCAACACGTTTTGAAAGCGGCAACAAATTGCTATGATTACTAGCCATGCTTGCAATTTGAACGCGAAATATTTTTTAAATATATATTTGATTTTATTTATATTTATTTTTAGTATAAATATGTGAGCAAACACGTAAAGAGGCGATAAATTAACTGATCGACAACATTTAAAATCGGATCGATTGCAGAAATCTGCGTAACTGCATTATCATTCCAAAATAGTACGTGTGATCACTATGTATGTGAAGCAGTTTTGGTTGCTATTTTTAAACAATTTCGGTAATTGATTTGCTGGAATTAAGTGATCGGGTTTACGTGGCATTTGCTAACAAGTGAATTTAACCCACAAGCCAATTTGAAGGAAGATATGTGTTGGCATGTTTGCATGTGTATGATATATCGAGCGTTTTGGCTTTGAAAGTTTGGTTTTTCTTGAGAGATGAATGGCCACATTCGCATTATTTATAGTATAGTTCAGTTATAATAAATGAAATCAATACAGTTGAATAATATTTTGCAATTTTTATGAAAAATTTTTTGACTAACCGATTGACAATATGACTGTTCTACGTGAAAATTATTTGTCACCTTTTTTACTACTAACACCAGTACTATTGAATTCGTCGCATGACATGTTTTATTTATTTACTATTTTTTCTTCAATACAACACACGAAGGCTCTTTGCTGCTTTAATTTATCAATGACACTGATTTGTAGGCCTCTTGTAGTATAAATTACCAGGTAAGCTTATACAAGTGTGTGGTTTACAAAAAATGTGTGGTTCGGTATACATGTACAGACTTATGTGTGCTCTTAATTACTTTGTGGTTAAAAAATTTGAGCTCATGCGTATGCGCTTATAAATATATGCTCCATGGAACTGCGAATGGTGATAATTATTTAGCTTAGCTGATCTCGATATTTCGTTTTTTCCACGAATTTATGAGTTAATGATTTTTAGGTAGACATTTATATATGTATATCGTCATCTAAAATGCAAAATAACGTAAATTGACTTCTCATAAGTTTACAGGCGAAGGAAAAACGATATAATAGAAACCACTCATATTGAAACAAAATGTGAGTTTTGGTTATAAAATGTTATATATTGGTTTTATATTAGTTTTTATTGGTTACATAATGGTTATATATAAAAATTTTATGCTATATATATGTAATATGATATAATGAATCGTAAGCAATAAAAAACTTTATTTCGATTTTTTTTGATGATACCTTGTTTTGCATTTTAGGTGACGATATGTAATAAGCTGCAACTGACGTTGGTAGGCGGGTGCGTATGAGTAACAATTTCAATTTGTCTTATTTTAGAACATTTTAGATTACGAAAGGGTTTTATAAAGAGAGTTTAGAGAATATTTAGAGAAAATTAAGAAACTTACGGGCGTAGGAAGTGTTTACAATATTCTTTAAACAAAATTTCAAGAAATATGTTTTTCGTGATTTCGGTGCTAAAGCAATGCAAGCCTAAACCGTAAGACTTAAGAAATGTTATATGGTATTAAGTACAACATAACCTAAACTTGAAAGAAAGCAATAAGTTTGATTTATTGGGAGAAATGAAAAAACGTATATGACATTTAGCGACTTTTCACACACAATCAAGTTTTGTACGTTCAAAAATTTAAAAAGTTATATGTACTTATATTGAATTTGTATACAGGGTATTCTATGTCTAACATGTTCAAGAAATAGTCCCAGATTTTGAGATATCAATCAGACATTCTGCACATAACCTTTTCTCCCCAAGAAGTAACTCATTTGCCAGAAACGCCAATATCATATCACTATAGCGCATAGTTGCCATACAAACTGAAAAATCAAAACTAAGCTCTTGTATAGAAAACTCGTTTATTTTACAGGATATATTCACGAATTTCGGCATGGTTCATTGATCAAAATAACTCTATAATCTCCGAGGAAATTGTGTAGTTCGAACCATTATAACATATAGCTGCCATACAAACGATCGATAAAAATTAAGTCCTTGTACAGAAAACTACTATATTTTACAAGATATTTTCCCGAATTTCGGCACGGATCATTGATCAAAATAACTCTATAATCTCCGAAAAAATTTTGCAGATCGGACCATTATATTATATAGCTGTCATACAAATTGAACAATCAAAACTAAGCTCTTGTATGGATTTTTTTTTTATTTGACGTGTTATCTTCACGAATTCTGGCATGGATTATTATCTATGGTATATAGCTGTCTTACAAACTGGTCTATCAAAATCAGGTACTTAAAATTATTTATTGAAATTTTTGAAGACTTTACTACTTAGCTGATGCAAAATCAAAAATAAAGTGTAGCACCGATGGCCTTGGTTACAGGTCTACAGTAAGATGATTAGCCTAATTTATAACTGTTTGAACTTTAATGGCATACAATTGCTTAATTTTTAGTTCCACAAGCATGAAATATCCCAAATTTTGCAAACAACTATACGTTATTGCAATTTTATTGCAAAATTAAGCGCTTTATAATAGTTAGATCTGACCACTAAATCCTTTCACTCAGTTCAGTGTCAGCTGCCTTCAATTTTTCTTGTGATTTACTTTCATTGCCAAATTTATTTATGGCCAGCAATTAATGCAAGCCATTTCCCTCACAACCTTTTACTTACAACAAAGCAGTTGAGTGATCAAGGCGTAGGTTTTCAAGTCAGTAACAGATACAAAGGGGACAAAAATAATAGACTCATGCAGATTTGTTTACCGTTTATGTACGCCAATCTGTAATATGTAGTATAAACACAAGGCTGCGGGTTATTGAATAAAAGCTGCAGGTGCATTAGCCTGCCAGACAAGCAAATAAAAAATCCTTAGGCGCCATAAAAAATCGCGACTATGAGCAGCACTAAATTGAGTTCGTGCTATCTGCATAGTAAGATAAGCTGGTTAACTCATTATTTATAATAGATTTCTTGCTGGTTTTGGTTTAAGTTTACCTAAAACTGGTGTAACTTTCAAGTTTGTGCCGCAACAAAGTATTTTTCGAATTGATGTTGGAGTTCAAAGACATCCAATTGAAGCTTGTGTGCAATTTTTCTTGTGTTTGAAAGTTAGTTTTGAGTTATTTTTGCGCGCCAGGTGCATACAAATGTAAATTTTGTTGCCTTAAAACACTTTTTCACACGCAGTTCAACATTTAAATGCAATTTGTGGATTTTTTCTTGTGTCTTATATTTGTTTACATTTTTCGTTGTTTTTATTTTTGTCCACACAAGCAAAAAAATAAATAATTACAGTAAAGTGTACTGTCTACTTTAAATAAAATCATTTAGACGCCCATAACTCGCTTGATTTGTTGCCCAGCCAACTTTAGTGCCAACGACAGGCTGGTTTATACCAACATTTGAAGAAAATGAGGCATAAAATAATAGAAAAAAGAATAAAAATAATAAAAAAATACGAATAAAAGTGACAGCACCTTAAAACCCAAGTATGCACAATAAATCATACGCTATATATTATATCTGATGTATACAAACATTAGCTAAATAAGCAAAACCACGCCACTCAAACGAAAGACTTAAGGCACGAACTTTCTTTTCATTTACATGCGCGCTCCGCACCTGTCTCAGACGTTAATGCGTCATTACTTGCATAATTTGCGCAAAAAAAAGAAGCAGAATATTAACGTGCTAAGGTTGATGTGACGCCGCGACGCGCCGCTAATGACGAATGCTGTCGCTGAGGCGGCTGGCAGACAAGTCAAGCGTCAAGTGCGACATGAGGCGTTGAAAGCGAAAGTGAAATGCCGAAAAAATATTCAAAATATTTCTTATACATACACACACACATATACAGACCACTTTGATTGCGCATGCGCATGTGTATTAAAGCAAATTAGGCAAGAATTGGCGCCGCTAGTGCGCATATTTCACTTTTATTAGCCCATAAACGTGGCGGAGAGTTGTGCGCATGCGCATAATTTGCTGCTACACATTGCTAATGTCACTTGTTGTTGCTTGCGGCGCTTACTGTTTGCCTGTGCTTACGTTTGCGTTGCCATGCGTTGTGATTATTGCATATTTTCACGCTCATATATAACTTTTAAATTTTGAAAATTTTCTAGTTTCCGCTTATGTTTACATTTTGTGTTAATTTAGTTACCATTTAGTACGTGTTAAATGAAATTTTGCGTTTAATGATAGATTACTACCGTTATTTGACTTTCCGGGCATTTTTTCATATCTTCATTGGCCGCAAATTGTGTAACATACATATGTCAGTGTCTGAAAAAGCTGTCTAATGCCGCAAAGACACACACACACTCTTATATTTCTACACATGAACGCTTACTCAAGTTTATCGTTAAAATATATATCGCTTTGGTGTTATGCAACAACGCTCGGTGTTAATTGTTTTCGACGCCGTTTTCCATTTTTTCAGTTAATTTTCAAACGTTGCTGCTGCATACCGTCACCTGCTAACGGTATTTCAGTTACATGCTATTAGTAATCTAATTTTTCATAATTATCGTTTTGCTGTTCGAATTCATGACGTGTGAATGATTTCTAGCCAATGCTTGCTAATATACATTTTTTAAATTTCCGGCTGTAACTTTACGCCATTGGCAACATTTACTGGCAAATGAATAATTAGTGTATTTAGCTAATTGTAAATGGTTGCTTAATAAAGCTTATAACACCGCGTAGTGTTGGGAAAAGAGTAGTCTTAATATTTAGTCTTTGAAATAATTTTTGGGGAGTGATATCTCATTTTAATACATGCCAACTGTTAAAAGTAATCATTATGTATTTGAACTGTTACTCAAGAGTATGTAATCAACTGTGAAAAAAGTCTATTGGGGGAAAAGCACAAAAAACCGGGTTTTTGGAAAAAAATGTTTTTATGGATTTTGAAATTTTTTTTGGATTTTGAAAATTTTTTTGGATTTTTAAAAAATTTTTATCAGAAAGCTGAGATTTTTTTTTACATAAAATTGGATAATTTAAAATTTTTTTCACTCAATTTTGAGGTCGTTAAAAAATAAAAGAAAAAGTCATTTTTTTGTTTGATCTCAGTTTGAATTGCGCGCCAAAAAACAATGGAGCAACTTTGACCACTAAAAAGTTAACAGATATTCTTCTTTAGGTCTATATTATGACATTCTAAAGTTTGGTCAAAATCGGAGAACCTCGGGTACAAAACCATGTCGCCAATTGATGGAATGGCCCATATAAAGAGTACTCGATAGTCGGTTGCTGACATCTGAGAGATAGCAGAGGCTCTCAACATCTATTATGGATCAACTTAATACATTTTGGTTAATGATTTGGGTAGGAAGGTCATCAATGCTAGATTCGAATACTATTTAGCAAAAACAAACGTCAAGTAGATGTCGTGCAGCAGTACCGTACCGTTCATCAAACTCATAGCTTTTTGAGTATTGCGTCGCAACTGTACAACAAACTAGCGAATAGCGTTTTAAGAATGAGTCAGAATCCTAAAAACTCAACATTTTATTAAGGCACTCAAGGCTTCTACGATGCTTATAATACTACAAGTGTACGTGTGGCTTGCTTGTATTCGCTCATCAGCTTATTTTAAAGAAGGTTAAACAGATTTGTGATAAATAACGCAAATTATAATACATTTTTTTTTTTTTGATTTGTCAGTCCGGGTCAATTTTGATCAGATGATATTAAGTGGTTAGAGATTTTCCAAAGATTAATTTGTTTTTGCTAAAAGCATACTAAAGGGTTCTGAAAATATAATATTATAATCGTAGACATTTATTATAATAGGGTAGTACCAAATATGGCGCTATTACTCACAATGCCTGCTTCAAGAAATCGATTGTTTTGAGAATTTTTTTTGAGAAAGAAGACAATTAAAATTTTATAATTTGTTTAAAATTCAAAAAAGTGTTTTTTTACCAAAAAAAAGTTTACTTTATGTTGTTAAAAAATATTTTCAAAGTTTTTCTATCAGCCCGCCAATTAAGAAAAATCATAAAAATGAAAAATTAAGAAATCGCGTATAAAAGTTTTTCTCAGAATGGTGTTTTCCAAAACGATTTCCATTCCCAAAGAAAGGGTTTTGAAATCTAGTGCATTCATTCGATTTCCTTTTACTTCGACCTAGAATAAATTGTCAAAGTTGAACCCTTTAAGATGGCCTAGAAGGAATGCTCGGAAACGAATTATGTCAATAAATGGATCAGGAAACTGACAGTCAAGGTTAAGTTATTAGACCTCTGATACTATTTTTTGTAAGAATATCCCAAGTAAATAAGAATATCCCAAGTAAATAAGAATATCTCAAGTAAAGAAGAAGATAAGTTGATATTTCAAAGAAGCAGCCGCAAAGGCCATATGTCAAAAATTGTGCATATGACAACTCAACTCAATGTTTTCTTGTTGGTGGAAAGTTACATAAGATTATATATTAGACTATATACTCGTACATATATATTTAGTATCTAAAAAGTATTCAACTTTAAAATAACATTAAATACTAGCATATGTACTGCCAGTTTAACTTTCATTAGCGTTAGATCTAACAAAACCAAGACTTGCTTCTGATTTATTTACTTTTACAGACGTTAACTTGTAAAAACCTCTCCAGATTGCAGCTGTTGATAGCGCCAGCGCTGTGGCTTTCCTACTCTGACCTAATTCACAAATACTTAGTAGCATTTTTTGTGCTTGTTGTTGTGCTACCAGATAAACTACTGCTTGCCGGCTGCCAGTTTTTCAAAACGCCGGCAAATATCGCACTTTCAATTAATGCTTAACCCACTTTGCATGCGTGTTTTTCCAACATTTTACAACAACATCTGCTTCCTTCGCCGGCGTTCGGCGCTTTGTTTACATTTTCCCGCTGCTTGTTGCCTGCTGGCATAAACTGGGCTCACATGAGCGCCACGGCAGACAACACCTGCTTGTGACGGATGTGATTTACTTTTTCCCTATACTACTGTTCTACTAGCGACTGAATCAACTCGGTTACTTAGTGCCGCGCTCGCCTCGTCTGCCTCGCTTTTCGATTAAAATGTCTGTTTTGCTAACTTGTCTGCTGCGTTTACTAATTTTGTGCCCTGTCATACTGAAATGTGTTTTAAGATTTATTGTCACGGCTTGCTTGTGGACTTGCCGCAATCGTGTCGTTAATTTTCGTGCGCAGACAGTGCAACATGTTGTTGTTGTTGTGTGTATGTGTCACGCACGCGTGCTCGCTGTCTTTGAAGGCAAGTGTTTGTAAATCTTAGTTTACAACAGAGTTGCTCTAAATTTGCGTGTGTAACATATGTGTATATGTGTATACATATATGTATATATTATATGTATGCACATAAGTGCATGTGTGTATGTGTAGCGGCATGTTTTTTGTAAAAATGTTGAAACTCTAATTTTTGCTGAACAATTTGTTAATACTTAAAATTGCTATTAAATTCTTACTAACTTTACAGAGTTTACTGTTATACATTCCTTGTTGAGTCAGATTTTAATTATAAATAGATTGTTCTAAATAGAGTTGCCAACTAACGTGGAGTCGAGCTGTTATGGTATTTTTGTTCAGTATTGTACGAGGACAATTCAGCTTCGATTCAGACCTGGGAGCAAAACATTACGCGTGTCATTCGCCAATTACCAGTCGAATTGCTCGAACGAGTCATCGAAAGTTAAACTCAACGAATGGACCATCTGAGATATAGCCACAGCCAACATTTAGAATCAATAATCTTCAAAAGAAAAATACCAAAGAATGTTCTTCCGAGTAGTAATAGACATTCCCCATTAAATTTGAAATTTCTGTATTTTTTCTTTAAAAATGTAGGGACCATGAAATAGATCACCCTTTAAATCGAAAATTTATACAGTTTTGTTGCGAACAAGCTATTAGAAAGGAAACTTTGGTTGAAAGTGTATGCGCCATATTTTTATTATATTATAATTTCTTCTAACAAAATTGAAGGTGAATTAAGAGGTTTGCATATGCAAATGGCAGCACCCGATTTTCTTGTATATTATAATATATGCTAGTCGAATAAGCATTACTGCAGACACTTCAACCATTACAGCTCTGAACCAAAGGCAATTGAATTATATTTTGTTTGAGATATGCAAATCATATTATATATACATATGTATATATGAATATATATAAATAAATCTATCTACATACATATGTAATAGCAAGTGTCTAGGAATGTCATGTAGTTAGACATTAGCTAATAATACCTGTCACTTAGTTTAGTTACATATGCAACAACCGGTAATTGAAAGTAATAGCAACATTTACGATATTTCAACATTTCGATACTTAAAATGCCATAATTTAGTCATAATACTATAATTTTTTAACAAAATTATGGCACAAGTAGCAATTTTTCTTTAAACTACATATGTAAATGCATATAAACAAACGGTAACAAATAAGTGCATATGTGAAAAAATTATGTCTACACATTTCTGTGCACTTAACTATTATGCATATTGTCACCAGCTGCCAGCGACTGACTGCAGACGGAGTGTGGGAAAAAATTGACGCAACCAAGTGGTGCGCAAAAAGAAATGTCTAAGTGACATATCCGTCTCTGCCGGCTGCGAGAATGAGTGCGATAACAAGACAAAGTGATTGCAATTTTATTTTGCAACAGCGCAATTGCAACGCATTAGTACGATGGTAAACTGTTGAAGAGTGCATAATTTTGAGTGGAACGTTTTTGAAATTTTTTTAGTTTGCTGTTTTTTTGCTAAAACCAAATTTACTAATATTTCACTGAAAGTTCGAATACTAAAAATTATTTTTTTATTTCATTGAAATGTTATTAAATTTTATTAAATTTGATTTTACCAAAAAAAAACATTAATACTTTTTATAGCATTATATTGAAATTCGAAGAGAAAGTCGAAAAAATTGACTGATTGCAACGAAAATGTGTTACGCAACGAAAATTCGTCACGCTCATAATTTTAGAGCGACATTGTAGTAAAGGCTAAGGCATTAAATATTTGATATTTAAAATATTTATATACATATGTACTATATGTACCGATGCTCGAATGGTCTCGAATGATCTATAATGAAAACGCAAATATGGTGATCCTGCTTGAACTCTAAATTTCATGAAAAGTATATTAAGATTACTAAAAAAAAATTAAAAATCCTATAACTGAAAGTTTTTTACCTTTTTTAATATTTGGCAGCACTGTGAGATATAGTTACCATACAAACTAGATGACTAAAATGAAGTCTTTGTATGGAAAACTTTTTTATTTGAGAAGATATCTTCACGAAATTCGGCATGGACTATTATTTGTGACAATCGTATGATATTCGAAAAGAATGTTAAAATTGGACCACTATAGCATATAGCTGTCATACAAAGTGATCGATCAAATATGGTTAAATTTCATGTATAAAATATTTTTTTATTGAAAAAGACGATATAACCTCGGGCTTGACTTCGATGTTCAAATGTTTGTTTAAAAGAAATATTTTTGGAAATAAAAAAAAATACAAAAATTGTACTACATTAGTAAATTCTATTTTAAATCAATATTAAAAAGAAGTTTTGGAGAAATCACCAAACTAATTCATTCCAAAAACATGTGCCACATACCAATTTGTAAAAGATAAAAAATCACAACTGTATTCAATTTCATTTGTGCTTGTAATTTTTTGCTCTGTAATTCTACCAAATATAACCTAAGTATACATACATACAGATATATGTATGTGTTTAAGCAATTTATCTGCGTGAGACTTTGCCAATGGCTAACTGACGCTTTTATGAGAGCATTAACACACACACATATCCATAACAAGCGCTGTGAGCTACCATCACTCGTTGCCTGTCTTTGGCAGTGTTGCTGCATTTATGCATTGCAAAAATCTAACCACGAGTAGACGGTGACGCTCGTCAGTGCCGATAGCAGCTGCACCAGCAACAAACACGCTGACTAAAGAATCGTCTATTTCAATTGGAGCTGCTGACTATGCGCATGCACCATATAGTATATAGTCACGTTGCAAAACTTGCACTAAAATGTCCAGTTATTCGAGTGCTATCGTGCAATGCCGCACTGTTTTGTTGCAATTTATTTATTAAAATATTTATTTGGTGTTTTTTTTTGAAATATCTGCACAAATGGCATTGCTTGTGTGTTGAAATAAACGAGCGACTAAGCCACTTGCATATAAGTGCATTAAATCTTGGTGAGACCAGCTGAGTAATGCTGCCAAACGGCATTGAAGTGTAACTATAGTATTGAATTAGTTTGCAAAATAATATGCTTTGGTATTACTCATGGCCTGCGCTGAGGTGACTAGACTGAGTTGCAGCGCCAGATTGTTCCAGATGTCTCATGCATAGCTCAAGGTATCTGTATATATACACATATATGTATGTATACATATATGTATGTATTGAATATATTAGTTGTTGTAATATCTTGTTTGTTTTAAATAAGCACTTGTAGGCGTTGGATATACATTTACAGTGATTCGAGAATTTTCTGTAAGTCATTTTAAATAATGCAAAGAGCGACAGCTTTCGACTAGTAAAGTAACCTTGACAAAGCTTCTAGCACATTTATGTAGTTTGTGGCAATTTCTAATGGTGGGAAATTTACTTTTATGCTGCACCATCGCCCAAGCTGGGAAGAAGAATTTTTTATTATACTTTGTACAGTAAGTTTGCCTCTCTGATCATTATCTATAGTATGTAGCCATGTAAACTGAATCTTCAAGCTTAAGTTTTTGTATGGAAAACTTTTTTATTTGACAAGATAACTTCATGAAATTTGACACAGGTTGTTATCCTAGCCAAAGCAACAATCTCCGAAAAAATAGTTCAGATCGGTCAACTTTAACTGATAGCTGCCATACAAACTGATTGATCAAGCTCCGGTTTTTGTAAGGAAATCTTGTTTATTTGACAAGATATCTTCATGAAATTTGACACAGATAGTTATCCTAAACAGTGTAACAATCTCTGAAAAAATTGTTCAGATCGGTCAACTTTAACTGATAGCTGTCATACAAACTGATCGATCAAGCTCCGGTTCTTATAAGGAAATCTTGTTTATTTGGCAATATATCTTCCCAAAATTTGACACAAATTGTTAACCTAAACAGCACTACAATCTCTTATAAGAATTATTTTTAAGATCGGCTCAATATAGCATATATGTAGCTGTCATGCAAACTGATCGATCAAAATCAAGCCAAAGACCTTTTTCCCCCTTTTGTGCTATAAAAATGCACATGTGATGCGTATTACAGCTTTGATGCAGCCGAAGTTAAAGATTTTGTTTACTTTTCTTGGGAATCGTACAACTGCTGATAAGCGAGAACTATTTGTTGGCAAATCTTTTAATACCTTTCTGAGGTTTCCCTAAAACTCATAACTTCCTAATTTCTGTGAAGTATCAGTGTTAAACAATCTGCTGTTTCCGTCAACTTACAAAAATACTAAGTAAACTAATTCCATAAGTTCTATTTAATTAACTAAATTATGTTCTACCACTTTAACCTTAAAAACTTCACAGACATGTCAGAAGTGCGAAAATTAAGTATCACTTCGTAAATAACTTTATTGCTTTAATAACTGCAGAACGGAAGTGCCATATGAGCTGCTAAGACGGAAGTGTTCACAGACACGCATATACAAATACTAAATTTTTTTTAAATTATTTAGTTCTGGCAACAATTTTGTCTTGCTTAAATAATTTCTCAAACTCACTTATAGGAAATTCTAACACCATGCATAATTCATCTAAGCTGCCGCACAGTGTTCATGAATCTGATTTTTATGCTTTTTCAGAGCGTCACCTTGCCACTCACGGTATTGTTGTTGCATAAATTAGTTTGTTATTTGGCATTTTTGTGAATTTTATATGCGCGTCTGCGCACCCACATAGTGTCTGTAAAAACAGCCTTGCAGGCATGCCAAGTGTTGTCGGGTTCGTGGCTTAAGTCTTTTGTCACCGATACGATAGATTTCGGTAACAAACAAATTAACGTAAATATTGGACAAAATAATCACAAATGACACTGCAAAAACACAAATTAATGTTTTCCACAAAAAAAAACAAAAAACAACAAAAAAGGTAACAAAAACGTTAGCGGAAAAGTTTTAGACTGAACCGGATGTTGGTGTGGCAGCGCAAATAAATGTAATTAACACTAATGGACCAATGCACGACTGACCAGGTACACCTGTGGGCAAATGTCAGGTATGAAGTCGAAAAAAGGTAGACAAGCAAAAGGCAAAGATAAACACTTCAAATCAAACAGAAACGAAAGCGAAGCTGCAATTGATGAAATGTGCAAGCTCACGCACTTGCCACTTTCAGTGTTTGCTTTTACTTGTTTTTGTTGTTTTTTTCGTACGCTTAATAAAAAACGTATTTGCACTTACATTTAACTTTACGTTAGTCTTTTTGTTGTTATTTTTGTTTGTTTAGTTTTTGTAGAAGTTCAGTTAGTTTTCACTTTCATTGAAAATCACGTTGGCACGTCCGCGCAGAGTAAATAACGGCACATTTTACTTAACGTTTTATTGGCAGTTCATGATATATGCGCGCTCAGCATACATTTAAGTCAATAGTTAGGTACTCTTTGCATTTTATGAGCATTGAAAGGCAGCACATAAGCACATGCCTACGCAAGGAAGCGGGGAAATTATGGAATTAGCGTGTTAAGTTGGCAAGGGTTTGCAATATTAAAATTCAAATAAGGAGTTTACCAATTTTATGACACTTTTGACGTACTGCGGGTTGAATTTTAATTTTAAAAATAGCTGATTTGGGAAATATTTATCAAAGTCTTAAAGTAAGTTAGTTCCTTATATTGAAGATCAAATTTAATTTTATATGTAAATTGCGATATGTTTAGGAGAAAAAATTTCGAAAATTTGCTTTGTGAGACCATATAAGGACTTTGTTTTTATTAGTTTCGACTTATACACAATATGAATTTTATCAAATTAAAAGGAGAATATGGAATAAAAAATAATGTATGACCCAGATATTTATAATTTTTGTTTTCTCATTCAAACCTTTTTGAAAAATGTTCTTAACGCACTTATTTGTTATTATTTAAACAACTTTATACCATAATATTCTCTCTTTTTTATAACTCAGAAGTAGTTAAACATACCTAATAGAAGAGATGACACCCAGAGGAGAGCTGAGTTTATTTTCTTTCAAATATCCGTTGACAATAGCATAAAAATGTCAATAATTTAGTTATTTTTTTCTATACATAGATTTACATATCTATGTTTAATTTTTTGTGACCATATAGCATCTGATCAAAATTGACCCGGACTGTTGTTTATTTAATAAAGATCGTGAAGTCATTGAAAGTGTGCTTCATGTTAGTCGTCCATCTATCTCTGTCAATAATAATGTAATCAAAAGAGGTAAGGAAATAGTGTTTAAAAATCGTCATATTTTGCAGCCTGCCTGACATAGCTCTAAGGATTTTTCGACTTCAAAAAATGCATTAATATTGAACTACTAGTTTTTTTTATATAATCCTTACATGAAGCCACTAAATTGCACTGAAAAGCGGCATTACTTCCTTGATAACTTCACCATATATTTCACTGTAAATCAAAGCTTTTTGGAGTTTTCCGTTTAATTTTAAAAAATTTCATAGCGCAGTAATTTTAATTAAAATTTTTATAATTAACTAACTAACTTGTACATGCCTTGAAAGACAGTGGGTTTTTTTCTTCCTTTTTTCTACGTTTTTGCAACTACTGTAATCAACCAACTGCTTGTATGTACATCTATGTGTCGCGATTGGCTGCACTTCACTTGTCAAACGCAGTGTGATTGCCAGCATTTTTGTTGTAATTAGAAAGTATTTAACTTAAATGTTTGCACACAATTGTACATTAGCGTTGCAGACACAACACAAAGCAACAAAAACAACAAAAAATGCCAACAGACACACACACTGAGCGGCATACAAGAAAGCATAAAATTTGTGCGTGCCGGTGACATTACGCCGCCATAAACACATAAAAACGTACACACATACAGACAAACAGACAAACGTGTGACAGCGCAGTTATTTCACTTTTATCTTCAACTGCTCTTCAGCGCGGCGTTTTTTCATTATCGATCGCTGTGTGGCCAATTGCGGCGTTTGACGGTTGTCCAACCATTGTGGTAATGGTAATTGCGCGATTTAGAGCTTTTATGCGCGGCACATACATATGTTCACATATACAATATATGAATGTTTGCATGTGTGTGTAGCATATTTTTATATGCTTTTAATTTTGCCTTCAATAAAATGAAATTAAATTGTTTACAGCATTTTCATTTATTAGGCAAATAATTATACGAAATGGTCAATTGAAATGAAAGCAGTTAATAATGCTAAATAATTGTGGAAAAAGCACTGAAGGCCAAAGCAATGACAAGGTAAAAGTGGCATTGTTCATTGCTTTTGTTGCTATTGTTGCTACTGGCTTGAAGCGTGCCAAAAATGTGTCAGATTCTTGGCTGATTTTTCACTGCTCAACTACAATTGTTGGGTGCAAAGCTTTTAATAAATTTTCTTGACAATGAATGCGAAGTTTTGGCTGACAAAAATTGAGAAATTGATATTTGAAAGAAAATACATTCTTTTTTTGTTCTTTCGCTGCTAAAATTCTGAAGAAAAACTTTCATATGAACACTTTGTTCATTTTTGTGCATTTTTCATGCTTAATTTCATAATTTCCTTTTTTCTCATTTAGTTATTTTTGTGTTAGTTTTTGAAAATGCCTGCTACTAACTTTCAACGCCTTGCTCTGCCATTTACATATGTAAATGTCTATTTATTGGTCGCCAACACAGCGGCTGCGTTGGTAAACCTTGGCATTCACGCTTTACTTCTTTAAGTGGCTTACGTTAATTTTATGCATTTTACATATTAATGTAATATTTAAATAATTTAACCTTGCATATGGTAGCATATTAATCGCGAGCAGTGCTTGCACGCGTTAATTCCTTTTAAGTAGTCACTTTATTTACCACTTTCGCTTTTCAAATACCAAATAATATTAATTGCAAATATTTTTATTGTAAAGAAAGCAAGAAGGTAAAACGTGGAATATGGATATGTTTTGATATTGGATTGTTTGTCATGTATTATACCGAAAAAGTAAATATGAATATGAATAATTTGAATACAGGTGTGTAAATTATACATTAAAAAATAATTCAAGTAGATTAAATGTTAATAAAACTTTTTTATTTTGTAAGTTTTAAGCCCAAACATTGCATTAAAAAAATTTAATATCAAGTTTATATTTAAAAATTATCGAGTCTATAATTAAAAATTAAAATAAAATATTTTCCGTATCATAAATTCATAAAAGCGATAGAAAAGTAAGATTAATTTAGTTTCATGTTCACTCTATTCTATACTCTAGTGAATATTTCCCATTATCAGACTCTAAGACAATACTCTGTCGAAAGAAATTTCGTAAAAAGGACGAGATTATGGCCAATATTTTAACCTATTTCATAGAAAAAGCTAAATATCACTACCAAATATAAACAAAAAGTTAATTGAATGCTAAAATTTGTATATTTCTTGCAACAACAAACAATGAGCATCTCTTGTG
The DNA here is from genome assembly GCF_023373825.1 of Bactrocera dorsalis. Lineage (NCBI taxonomy): Eukaryota > Metazoa > Arthropoda > Insecta > Diptera > Tephritidae > Bactrocera > Bactrocera dorsalis. The sequence goes on along the minus strand of NC_064305.1, from coordinate 82,823,842 downwards.
GGCTTGTCTCGCATTGGCAAGACTAAGCTGTAAGCATTTGGGGTTCCCACAGTCTGATACACTTCAGGAGGTATCGATAGTGAGGCCGCAGAATCGGTTAAAATTCCCGACTATTCCCCTTGGACCTTGCAACTGAACTCCAACTAGTATATGATATTCAAAAAATTATTGCACTTTTGATAATAAATTTACTAATATGACGTTCATATATAAAATCAAACAAAAGACTTTTGCAACGAACTAATAATTTGTATGAAAAATGTATGCCGGATTGCGACAAAAAGCGATAACTTTTCGATTTTACTAACAGAAAGTTCTTAATTAATATAATTCTGGTTGATTAATATGGCACAATTAAACTAAAATTTAAATATTAACTTACATTCTGTCAAATGAGTGGTTGGTAGAGTAGGCAATCTAAATTTTTTGAAATTTTTTTTTTTACGGTCTTTCTTTGCAGACTGGGATATGGCATTATTGGGGAAAAATTGTATAAGTGAGGATTCAAAAAAGCTTATTACTTTTTTTTCAACATTTTTACGTTATTGAAGTTGTCCATAAATAAATTTTTGCATACTTCTCTGGGATCATTTTGTTATCAAGAATACAAATCAATTAATTGAATTTTTGCTCACATTAAGTAACCTTAGATTGTCCCATTAATTTGCATTTTAAGAACCTTTCCAAAAGACCTTCCGCCGATAACTTTTTTCTCTTATTTACCATTACAAAATTTTTGAAGTCAATGAAATCTTTTTGTATGTTCTTTCTGTTATTCTTGCTCCAATTGTTATTGAGCAAAGTATTAAAGAGCTTATTTAACATAACTGCGTTTTAAAAATTTTTAAAATTTTTTTTTTAATTTTTTTTTTAATTTTTAATTATTTTTTAATTTTTTTTTTAATTTTTTCTGTTTTGCGTTTAATAAAAAATAAATAAATAGAGGATAAAATTGTTGTTGACTTTCGTGTTCTTTTAATTATGCTTTAATTTTTTATTTTTATTTTGGTTTTATTTTATTCTTTATTGAAGTTTTAATACTTATGAATGTACATATATGTCATATATTTCTTTCTGTTGCTTATAATACTTTTTTATATTTAAGAATTAATTCTTTTTTTATTTTTTATTTCGTATTTATCTTTTTAAATTTATTTAATATTTAAAAAAAAGGTATCCTTGATCTTTTAAAATTTCGTATTTTTTTATTGTTAATATATTGTTATTTTTAATTATTATGTTTTCATTTTCATTCTAATTAATATAATGTATTTTCATATTTGGGAAATATTTTTCTTAATTTTCACTTTTATTTTTTTACTTTTAATTCTTACCTTTTTTATTGTATTTTCAAATTGATAATTACAATTATTTTTCATATTTCAGAAATATTTCCGAAATATTTTTTTATTTTTAATTTTTGTATATATCTTTTATATTTTTGTTTGATAAAATTTTTTATCCTTTATTGTAAATTTTGACATATTCTTTATTATTATTAATTTTTTCTTTTGTATTAAGTATTATAATACTTTTTCATATTTTAAAAATATATATTTTTTTTTATATGATTTTTGACTTTGTGTTTTTTTTTGTATTTTCATATTAATTATTATAACAATTTTTTTTATTTTTAATTTTGTTTTAATCTTTTTGGATTTATGTAATGTTTGTAAGGTCAGTTTTTATATCCATGATTTTTTTTTTTGAATTTCATATTTTTTTATTGTTAATATTTTTTATTTTTAATAATAATTTCTTTTTTTTTGTAGTTTCAGTAATTATTTTAATATCTTTTATTTTTACACTTTGAAATTTTTTGTAATTTTGCAATCTTCCGCTTCTTATTATTTATTTGTTTAAAGCTTTGTACTCACCACTGTAAATATATCGCCTGCGTGTTCCTGACTTCCTGACACAAATAATGCAGAACGTACAGTTAATAAATCTTCAGTTACTAGAATCAATGCTTTGCCGTTTGCTGCAGAGCTTTTCACTTGCGCACAACGCACACAGACACACGCGTGCAGAATTTGCGTTTTGTTTTTGCTTTTGCTAATAAATTTAATTTTTGCAATTTCCGCTTGAGTTTCACCTACTTTTTACAGTTATGTTTTTTGGTTTTTCGCTTTAACTTTTTTGCTTTACTTTGGCAGCTACTGTTTAGCGCTTTTGCTTTCTTTTTCGCGTATTAATTATTTACAGAGTTCTGCGCAGCTTCGGATTTCTTGCACACTTTTTCGAAAAAAGTTTGCGTTTTGTTTGTTTATTTTCATTTGCGCTTGCAACTAATTAAGCCATCAAACGCAAAGTAACACTTTGTCTGTAAATTAGTAGAGTTAAAGAAAATGCGCCGACTTTTTGCGCTTAAATGCTCGCTGCGCGCTTTAAGTGTACGAACGTTGCCAGGAAAAACGAAAACGATTTTCACCGCGTTGCACTTTGTTTGGCTTTTCGCGTATCGTGCATTCACTGCAAGTGGCGAAAATTTCGAGCGAGAGCAAAAAAAATGCGCCAGGCGTCAATGGCTTCGAAGCATGCGCGCCAACTGCGGTGGGTGGCGGCTGGTGGAGTTTGGTGAAATACTGGCTACGTTGCGCAGATTTCTAATCCGCTTGCAGCCACTGGTTGGACACACACCACTGGCTTTGACTACCAACGCAGTATCGAAAGCAATTCTGCTCACTTATTTTTGCTACGATTTACTCGAATAATTGTTTTATGCGCAAATCGCAAACACTTCGAATCGAAAGGTGCACGAGGAAGTCACTTTTACTAGTCGATGCCACAAAACAACAAGTAAACAACGAAAATGTACACACACTTTAAAATCCAGTAATGCAGTTCTACAATTGAGTTACAATTTTTTGTATGCAAAACAGTTAGTTAGTCGTTTGTTTGCCGCAGCTACCGTGGATGCGCGTCTGCATCGTTTGCGTTTCGTTAACAAACTGAAGAAATGGAAAGCCTTGCGCCGCTACGTAAGTACCCCTGCGCTACGATGGCAACTGTTGGTTTGGTTGTGGCTGCTGCAGCTGTTTGCTCAACTCTTTGACTGGCTTGTTGATGGTTGTGTGGCTTGTTGATGGCTGTGTGGCTTGTTGCTTGCTACTAGTTGCTGGCTTTTCGTTTGACTGCCTGCCTGCTGGCCAGCTTAGCCGGTTGCTCGTTGTTTGTTTTGCTGTCACTGCTGTGCTAACCGCAGGCACGTCTACCTATTTTGGTTGTCGCTACCGCAAAATGTTGCTGGCAACATGCTCATATGTATATACATGTTGTTGAGTGCTGTGTTGCTATGCAATGTTTACACAAATGTGGTTTCATAAAGCATAAGCGGAAAATGTTTCAGGTTGGTTGTGAAATGAATGAGTGAAATTGTGCGCTGTCTTTGAGTGAAGTGGAGTAATGAATGAATGAGTGGGTGTGTTATGCATAGTGTAGCATATTTGTATAAATTTGAATTTATTTTAGTGATAGGCTTATTTTATAAAGTAAGGTTTATTAATAAAACAGTCTGTGTAGAATTTTTGTGTGCAGCATCTTGGAAGAAAAAATGCGCTTGTAATCGGTTTTCTTCATAGGCAAAATTTTAAAGAGTTTTAATAAATTTTTCCGAAATAAAATCCTCCTTAAACTTGTATTTTTACCGTCTCTTGGACTGAGCGACTCAGATTTGTTATATACAATCTCATCATTAGCGGATTCTGGAACCTGCTTAAATTAAATTATAATCCAAAATAATAATATCTGTAATCGAAAAATCTCTTATATACCTAAAAGAACATGCACTGAGGACAATGAAAATACAAAATTTTGCTAGCACGTACTCAACGTCTAAATACAATTGCCTTTATAACAAATCCCGTATCAGTTAATTTATAAAACTCTTCTTGTATTGGCCACCTTACAATGGCCAAACATGTGTGTTCACTAAACAAAAGACTTAAGCAACCAACTCGCTTTTGTTTACGAACAGAGAAACCGCAGAGCGAACTAATTTTTTAGCCAAATTTGAGGTTAACAACAAAACTGAAATGAAATTGAAAAGATTTTGAGTAAAAAAAAAAAACAAAAAAATTTTGAAAAAAAAAATTAAAAAATTTTTGAAAAAAAAATTGAAAAAATTTTGAAAAATAACTTGGAATAATCCACTTGTTTTTGTTACATCTACTTCAGTTGCAGCAAATACTCACAGCCTGCAACTTTTTGCGTAAGCTTGTCACATAATATGCGCTCATTTACAGTAATTCAATTAAATAATTTGAAGTTGTTAGTGTTTTTGTTGCAGTCTACTTCAAACTTTTGTCCAACAAATTGCGCGGCTTTATAGTTTTTCTGTGGCAGCAGCGCTCCCCGAGTGCAACGGATACAAGTGTTTGGAATAAAATCGCAGCGCCAGTTTGTGGCCTCAAATATTTTAGCGGAACAACAACAAATACAAAAAACAACTCTAATTTAAGAGCATTGCAGCGAGATTTTGTTTATTTGTTTTTGTTGCAGACATACAATTTAGGCGCATTTGATTGAAAAAATGCTGGTAATTTAAGGCTTTAAGTGGCTTTGGTTACATGACGCCACATTATGGCGCTGCAGCGAATACCACAGCGGCGATTTTGGCTGGTGATGCGATGACGCCCGAATTATTGGTGAACTAGATATTATGTTTATGATGGCTATGTAATTTTTTTGATTTTCAAAATTTTTTTTTATGCTGCACTAGATATCAGCTTACCACAATTTCGGTTAAGTATGTGGTCTCTGTTGCAATAATGTATGTATGTGTTAGCAATTCGCTGCATCTCTGTAATAATTCATCGTTAAATGGGGGTGCGCTGCAGCTAATTGCTCACTTGAGAGATTGTCTTAATTAATTGCGGCTAGAAGTTAGTATGGTGATTGGTAAATGGTAATTTAAAATTCTATTTACCATCTGTTCTTCGATTAAATGATTTTAGCGCTATTTTTTATTGCCTAACAGTATGGGAATCAAAAGATGAATTATTGTAACTATGTTGTTTTTTGTATAAAAGTATAAGATTCTTTTAATTATCTTCTCGTTTTTTTGAAGTTGCATTTGGCAGTAAAATTTTAAGCTTGTGAATTATAATTTAGCTACGAGGTCAAACTATTTATGGTCTTATAATTTTGGTATTTAGTTCTGCATTTACTTTTTATGATTCACTCGAAAAGACTTAAATGTGATTCATTTTATAAATATATGAGTGTCTTGTAGAGCTAAATGAATACTGTGAATAAAAGCTTTGTGATTTAAAGACAGCTCATCTTTACGCCGAAGTTCTTTCAGATAACAAGCTTCTCTGATGATTTATGCCACACTCTCGGTAGTAGAAATTGACGGTTTTATTGGAGGATTGTCAAGTACACCTGCGGTCATGCCCAACTTACCACTTTACTTTCTTCAACTTAGTTTCTTTTATCTATAGTTTTGATTCAATAACTATGCGATATCAGATGGAGTTTATCAAAGACCTCAGCTTGAAATTTACACTGGTCCGGCTACTTTGGGCTAAGATTAATTTTAATTGATGACACGTTCACGAATTAATTTTTAATATGGATACAACTGATCAAATTTGACCTGGACTGACCTATATAATAAACGCGTGCAAACAGAGTCGATGAAAGTTAAGATGCTGTGTAATTGAGAGTTATTTGTTTATGACGTAAAAAGTATTTCTGGTGATTTTTACATCCAAAAAATTAAAAAAAAAAAGTAACTCAGCAACTTTTATGGATCGACTTATCGACTTTAGTTTATAAAGGGTGATTTTTTAAGAGCTTGATAACTTTTTTTAAAAAATAAACGCATAAAATTTGCAAAATCTCATCGGTTCTTTATTTGAAACGTTAGATTGGTTCATGACATTTACTTTTTGAAGATAATTTCATTTAAATGTTGACCGCGGCTGCGTCTTAGGTGGTCCATTCGGAAAGTCCAATTTTGGGCAACTTTTTCGAGCATTTCGGCCGGAATAGCCCGAATTTCTTCGGAAATGTTGTCTTCCAAAGCTGGAATAGTTGCTGGCTTATTTCTGTAGACTTTAGACTTGACGTAGCCCCACAAAAAATAGTCTAAAGGCGTTAAATCGCATGATCTTGGTGGCCAACTTACGGGTCCATTTCTTGAGATGAATTGTTGTCCGAAGTTTTCCCTCAAAATGGCCATAGAATCGCGAGCTGTGTGGCATGTAGCGCCATCTTGTTGAAACCACATGTCAACCAAGTTCAGTTCTTCCATTTTTGGCAACAAAAAGTTTGTTAGCATCGAACGATAGCGATCGCCATTCACCGTAACGTTGCGTCCAACAGCATCTTTGAAAAAATACGGTCCAATGATTCCACCAGCGTACAAACCACACCAAACAGTGCATTTTTCGGGATGCATGGGCAGTTCTTGAACGGCTTCTGGTTGCTCTTCACCCCAAATGCGGCAATTTTGCTTATTTACGTAGCCATTCAACCAGAAATGAGCCTCATCGCTGAACAAAATAAAGCGCGAAACACATTTCGAACCGAACACTGATTTTGGTAATAAAATTCAATGATTTGCAAGCGTTGCTCGTTAGTAAGTCTATTCATGATGAAATGTCAAAGCATACTGAGCATCTTTCTCTTTGACACCATGTCTGAAATCCCACGTGATCTGTCAAATACTAATGCATGAAAATCCTAACCTCAAAAAAATCACCCGTTATTTGGGCAATGCAGCCTCTTACCAAAAGACTTGAAACTTTTGCAAAACGGACGTAGAGTAAAGGTCCCGTAAGAAATATTTGATGACGTGGCAGAGGACTCTACAAGAACACTTCAGCGAACAAAGCTCCAAAAATGAGTTGAAACGAAATAACCAAAATTCGTTAAAGAAACTGAGGGCCATACCATCGTAACGGAATCGTAACAGATCGGAATCACTGATTTTGGTATTAAGACTCGTCGAGCATTATATATCTTGTTTACTTTGCTCGAAATATACGCCAGGTGTTCCGTAAATGCTCCCAGATACTTCATCTGCAGCTGTGTGTCCCTTTCTCCTATGGTGAGATACCTTTTCTTTCACCTTCTTTGTGCTTATGACCAATACTTTCGTTTTATGCTCAGCCAACTCTAATGGTAGCAAACCATTGCAGCAGACCATTTATGCTATCATTTTACTTGAGCCGGGGATCATTCAGATGTTTAGCTACTGCTTTATTGGTTGATTTGTTATTAACATCCCGTCAATAATCACGTTCCATGGTAGAGGGCCTAAGTCCGTGTCGATATGTAAGTAGTATTATTTTTTAGTCCGGATCAAATTTGATCAGATTGTATAATATATTACCTACAAGCAACTGTTCATTTTAATAGTATCAGACTGATTTTTTACTCCAATATCATCACGATGAGCATTGGACTTCTAGCCATCTTTCTAAAGATGTCTTTGACGCCGGTGTTACACTTAATACTAAGCCAAAATACCTAACCTAATTTTCAGTGTATTCAATTTAAGTATTATTTGGAATTCAGATGTTTGTATGACTATGAATGGACTATATAGTTTAGCACACCTACTACCCTTATTTGTCTTAATATGTAATACAATTTTTTTTATAAAGAAAGGCATCCGAAATTAGTCGAAATTCAGAGAATAATGCTTAACAAAGTTCGACTTTCAAGCGGTCCTCCTAACTAAAGCTTAGTCATAAGGCCCGAACTAGTGTCTCAGCTGTATGTGATAGTGATAATTCGTCAGTAAAAATATTTTCTACACTAATTTTTATTAACCAAAATAGGGGCATGTCTGAAAAGACATAACAATCCTTCTTAACTTTAAGCTACCTTCATTGCACTAATTTAAAAATATTATAATTTTTGGTAGCCAAACAGCTGCTCAATCAAAAGGCATTTGTAATTTTTATTCATAATTGATGTATTGAGGTTAATAAAGTACAGTTATTATAACTGCAGGCTTAAGACGAGGCGGCACGCGCAACTGTCGCACTTTAATGAGCGTCGCAAATTGCGGCTGCGCGCCAACTGGCAATGTGACAAAAGAAAAATCAATAATTCCAAAATCAATAAATACAAAGAATATCAAAAAAAAAAAAAAAATGGATAACTGCTGCAAAAATTCCAGCGTATAACAAAAAATATTGAAGGTGAATTACTATTTATAAAATCAGAGCCAAATTCAAGCATTTTCAAGGAAATTCGGCAAACCAAACAATTGAGGTTGACTGGAAATTGGCATTCATCGGCAACAAAGGCCGCGAAAAATAAAAGTAAAAATGCAGGCATTTGAAGAATTTGCAACAAAAATCCATTGCAGGCCAAACAAATTGTTATTTTTACCAGGTCATCGCGATGTTGGGTGTTTTAGTGTCATAACTGCAAGTCTATATTTTTATAGCTCCACAAAAGTGCAGTTAAAATTCCAAAGTTTTCTGGTAAAATGCGTACTTAAAATTTGATGAGAAAAACGCTAAGTTTTATATGTAAATTAAGCAAAGTATTTGATTACTTAACTTCAGTTAGCTGATTTTCATGGAAATTAAGTTAATTAATTTAAGTACTTGCTACAATTCTCAGCACCGGCAAGCGGCCTTGCTATACCATACACAAACACAGACTCACATGATATAATCCCATATCAAAGTACTACTTAACATCTGGAGATTTACCAAATTAATTGTTTGTACAGTTGCCCCTAATACTTAAGCTTTTCACAGCTCACTCCCAGCGTGGTTTTGTTTTGTGCCTTTGAATTGCATAATTTTCAAGAATTTTCGGCATTGTTTGCGGCGCTTTGTTTTGTATTATGTGCATACATACACATGTAGTACATAATGTGGGTATATACTCGTATTAAAGCTTTTTGCTAGTTTTTTGTATGCATGCGGGGGCTTAGTTTATTGCTTCATTTTGAATGCAGTCTAAATTTCGATTTGAAAATATTTAGCTGAATTGCTAAGCTTGAAATTGCATAGTTAAATGCTTGCAAATTGTTATGCGGTACTCATAAATACATTAAAGTTTTTCCGCTTCTGGGTTTCCAATGGAATTTTAAAGAGCAGAATAGCAATTAATATCGTTTTATGGGGCAAATTGAAAATTTTCAGCAAAATTTGCAAAAAAAAATTATCAAAGCTTAACTAGAGGGAAATATCGTCAATGAGAATGAGGACTAAACAAGAACGCAACAACTAACTTTTGGTGGATCTTAACCAAATTCATGCCATTTTGTTCTTCTCTTAACCTTGAGTTATTAAAAAGTTTAATGAAAAGTCAAGAAGTAAAAACCTTTCCATCAAAGAAATGCCATATAATAAAATTACACACACTCTGACAATACTAAGCCACTTATTATTTGCCTCTTTTATTTGTATTTTTTTTTTTACAGAAAAAGCTTATATTGAAAACTATCAGCATTCAAACTATTTTTCTCCCAAAAAAAGCTTCAAAAATATACCAGTTTCTGAAACAACTGATTGCCTAACAGTTTGTATAACAAGTGCCGCACATGTCGACACTTGCAACCAGTGTGAGATTGATATCTGTGGCATGTGCCGTCATAAGCTAAACACTTGACAAATTAGGAAGATTTTCTCTTCAACCTGTTTTCAAGTCGTAAACAACTGTAATAGTAAATGAAGTGTGTGGAAGAAAATTAATGTAAGCAAACAAGTACAAATAATACCGATAATTTTCCAGAGGCCAGCAAAAACTTTACAGAAAAGAGAGAGAGTACCAGAGTATCGATAAAATTTAATATATTTGTATAATTATTGATTAATTGTTAACAATTTTAAAATATAAGTGATTTATAGCGGCATTTTGTGTTTTTTTCATTACTTTATGACTTACTTTGATAAATTTAGTTATTTTGAAAGTAAAACATATTGACGTCACCTAAGCATAATTTCGATATTTGATACCCGCTCTTCAAAGAAAACTAAGGTTTGGACGCATTTTCATTATTAATAACATGGCATCCTGGCACATTATCCTTGTATATTAATAAACGAAATGTCGGAGAACCTTTAAATAATATTCATAAATGATCATGATATGACGACATCGAACCAAAATGTCAGATGACTGACATACAAATAGGATGATCAAACGTAAACCCTTGTATGGATTTTTTTGTCAAGACATATTCATGAAATTTGGTGTAGATGTTTTCTAAGGTAAAGCTGCAATGTTTGAAGTTACTAAAGAAAGAAATTGCACAATTTTTAAATTTTTTATTCCATTAAAAATTCTGCTGTGAAGAAAACTATAGCTTCGGTGTATACAAATTTAACATTTTTTCTTGTTTTAAAATATGTTGGACATGAAAAGATGTTAACATCTTATAATGAATTTAGTTTTAAGTACAAAAAAAAAATAGTTAGTAATGTAGTTTGAAAAATAGTCAGCCGAAAGCCTTGAAGTGTTGGATTATTATTCAAATTGAGGTAGTATAAATAGTATCTAACCCATTCAGACATTATTCAAGAACCATATTAACTAAGCTTACTTGCAAGTCCATTAATTAAAACAAAAACCCGCCAATTCACGCTCAAGCAAAAAATTCTCTCGAAAAGCTCATTCATAAGCCGTTAAGTATTGTGGGAAATCAGCGTTTAAGTTTACAAAACCATTCATGCCGTTTTTTCAAAGCAGCTGCGTTCAATTCTTTTCCTCGGCAATTGAATGAGCGGCGCAGATTCTTTCTCAAAGCAGCGTTTTGTTAATTAAATGTGTGAGATAAGCGAAAAATGCGGAGCAAAGTGTAACATTTTCCGCATTAGCGGCATAAACGCTGTACTTGTATATTTTTAGATTTCAGATTGAAATTTTTTCTCTAGCTGTCTGCAAGCGGCCCAAGCGTTATGTGAAAATCGCGAGCGTTGTGAGAAAATAGCAAAGTTCATAAAAAAGCAGACAACAGCAGCTAGTGGCGGGTGGCATTTTATTTATACATATGTATGTATGTGTGTGTTTATAGGTACATAAGTTTGTTGGTAAAGCAATCGACGCCCCAACAGCCACTTTACACTGAAGGTCATTCATTCCAACGTTGCAGCTACAAGCCGCCGACAACGCCACCTTTGGGCGAACTCACGGCTCCTGCGTTGTTTTTGTTATTTTTTCTTCACCAAATTGTTGCTGCTACAACGTAATTGCATTGCTAGCGCATGCATATAAAGCATAAAGCATTTGGGTTCATTGCTGCCAATGCGAGAGCGTTGACTTAGTTTCGAAGTTGCCACAAAACTTAATCAAGCTCTAAGAAGCGACTCAAACAGCGTAAAAAAGTCGGCGTTTTCGCTACAAACAGATAATGCCATAATTTTATTAGCCACACTTCACTTGTTAGCAGTTCACGCTGTGCCATGCTTGGCGGTGCAATGTCACTTCTGCTCATTTCTTCCGCCGAAAAGCGTTTTTCTTCAGACGACCGCAGCAAATCGATTTGCTTTCTTTTCTTACAGCTTATTTGAGCTTTTGTTTTTATGACAGTTTTTCGCTATGTTTTCATTTTTGTATTTGCATTTCTTTTTGTTTTTGCGTTTTCGAGTTTCTGCTTCATACCGTGTAACCTGTTGCATTCTTTGAATACAATACACGTAATACCACATTCCGGTATTTACTTTCTACGCAACCCTGTTGCCTGCGGTGTGTAGGTGAAAGTGTTTGTATGTAAGCTGGTTTGTGTGTAGGCTTACATACTTGCAGCTGGTTTCGGTTTTATTTAATTGCTTTTTTTTCTTTCTTTTTCAGCATTATCTTACGCAATGTCTTACGAGCGCATGAGGTAATGAAGAAGCGTAACCAGAATGTCAAGATGAAAGGTGAAAACAGGTGTGTAAGTGCAAGTTGTTGTTATTGCTTTTTGTTATTTGCGATTTTTGTTTATTGATATTTTGTAATTATAAAAAATGCCAAGTTTTTGTTATGGGAGTTAATGGTAATTGATAATATATCATATATATTGACATATTAGGTTGTCAAATATCTCCCTTCGCTTTTTTGCTCTTTATTCAATGCTTTATGAAAAGTGTTGCTGTGATCGATTTAGTTCGACTATGCGTCGTTTCGTTTGATAATCTATTTCCATCTTGACGTCAACTTCATTATATCCCCGTCGCAGAAACCCCCCTCCTTATTTGCGAAGAACTCAGACAGCCACTTTTCACAAGCCTCTTTTGAGTTCAACTTTACACCAACAAGGGCGTTCGCCATGGACGGGAACACGTGGAAAACACTTGGCGCTATGTCCGCGATATATGGTGGATGCGAAAAAACCTCCAATCCGAGCTTTCGTAGTTTCTAACGAGTCATCAACGAAGTGAGTGGTCTGGCGTTGTCTTCTGCCGCGTGGTTGTGTAGGCATGACGGCTCTTAGACCCATTCTGTGGCGTTACTTTCTGAGGTGACGGGATAGCAGCTGAGTTATGTAAAAGTCAACTTCTCCGAATTTACGGCTTATCCATAAATTTAGGTCTCTTATTTGTCTGGCCAACCGTCTGATGCGACTCTCGTTGCCCTGCGACGATCGTGTCTCTTTATATTCGGTCAATTACACTCTTGTTATTTGCGGATGGTTTTTTAGCTTCTACAGCGTTTTCCTTTCGTATGTTAGAAGGTCGATTGGGGCATTACCGCTTATAACTACCCCTTTCCTGCGACGTGCTGAATTTGTACCCAGAAGGTTAGTCTGGGGTTCTGTCTTACGCCTAGGTAGTTTACTGCCTTTTGTGTCCTAAGAATATTGTGGTCGTTTGCATACTTATTTTGAGTGATATGTGCTTATTTGTTAGCTGATTAACAGCGTTACTACTTTGAAGGTTGTCTGAGTCGAGCTATCCTTTCGTCCGTATCATGACCTGATTAAGCTTTCTTTGCGCTTCTTCTGTGTCTCGTACTGTAATAACTGCTGCAATGTCGCCCGCGTAGTCAATTAAGTCCGACTCGTCTGACATTTCGAGTTTTGGTACAGCGTCGTAGCTGATACTCCACAAGTCTGGACCTACAATTAATCCTTACGCTGCTCCACGCCCTTCTGATCTCACCAAATACAGATAATTACTTTCTCGACAAGAATATTCGAATTTTCTGGGGATTTGGCTGGTTGTTCAGGTTTCAAATATGAATTTTTCCGCTTAAAGTTACAGTAATGGCTACATTTTTCATCGCAGTCATAATCTAAAAGGACTTCGTCATTTCTAACATGCAAAATCGTCTTTTAACGTCTCTTGCCTTCAATTCATATGGAACCCAATTTACTTGCTTTTGGTTGTTTTGGGTTGTTTAAACTTTTAGAAATGGCTGCTCGAGTGCCTCCTAAAGATCCGAGCTCTTCTTGTGTTATACCAAACTGCTTTCAGTTCCTCATTTTAACAGCTTTTGGGCGCCCAAAATGCCTTCCAACGCAAAATCACCACTTTTAAATCATTGATATTACACAGCAAGAAAATCACAATGACATCTGTAGAATTCTCTTAATACATATTTAAAATGATGGGGAAAAGCAGTGTTTAGATGAAGTAATCGATCATACTGAAGTGGATCCAGATTTTTCTTTGGCCAATGTTTATAAACCCGACGATATTCTAAGAATACATTTGAGGAATATTATCTGCCGCCTCAACAATAACGTCAACATTATAATGACACCCAATTCAGCTGAACTGGGTGAGCTCTTGTGAAAGCATGGAATTTTCGGGAAAGTATACTTCTATAATCGGAAGATAGGTTTCGAATTTGGACATGGTAAAATTAATAAAATCTTATTCAAGCGATTATTTGTGTTGCCGTTATAATTCCCTTCATTATTGTCAATATTTTGGGCATTTCTGATATTGTTCTCCTACAAAGAGCCACCACTTACCTCCACTTGCATAAGCATACATGTGAACAATTGTCGGGTCATAAGTTCACTTCAACAAAACACGCGTTCGTTTTATAAGCCGATTGCAGTCTAATTTGTAAATCGCTGAAGTGAAGCGCTTGATAAGTGAGATTTCCACAAAGTACATAAAAACATCAGACACATGAATGGATTAGTAAGCTTTGGCATGTCTGCACGTCAGTTGGGCATACGCATGCGCACATGCGTACGTGTAATTATGGGAAATCGAAATCGAAAGTAAATAAAATGAAACTTGAAATTTAGTCGATTGTTAGGCAGCTTTTGTTTTCACAAATCGCCCGTTTGCTAAAGGGTCTCGGCAATTTCCATTTTCATATATGTCTATGCAGTATTTTCAATTTCATCGAAGTGGTGTCTAATAGCGGCTAAGTGCGGCAGTTTGTTAGGTCTACTGCAAATGCGTGTAACTCATTAGCATGCACGGATTGTGGCGCACCGAACGCATGCGCGTCTGCCGCACGACATAAAGTACAGCGCGCATGCGTAAAGTTCAATAGAAATCGATTGAATCAAAGTCGAAAAGAGTGGTTAGCAATTGAAATGGAAGTGTAGATATACATAAATACATAAATATATGTATGTATGTTTGTTTGCGTTAAGACAATTTAAGGCACGGCTGCGTGCCAAAGTCTATAGTGAAATTAATAAATTGAAAAATTAGCAAGCAATAAAAGCAATTAACAAAAAATCGAAAGTGAAGAGGGAAAGCATTAGCATTATGAACTCAGAAGTGTATACTTGGGTAGAAATTACCCGCACAAGTGCTACAACGCAATATCCGGCTTAAAGCGCCGTCACTTGTGGCAATTATGCTTGAGAATAAGTCCAAGTGACAAGTTGTTGTGCTATAATAACACATAATAACACTTTCTTATACTTTCAAAATGGTCATAATTTTATGCAATCGCTCATGTAAGAATTTCCTAAGCGCTTTCAGTATGTCACTTAGGTAATCGCTTTATTTCTTTCAAAAAGTAAATACTTAAGTATGACATCACTTCCTTCTTATAGGCATGCGGCTTTCCCGAGCGTGTGACAGCTTGAATGGCCTGCATTTACTAAATATATACATATGAATGCATGTGTGTATAAAATTAAGCCAGCCTCAGTTTGTTTGGTGTTTACTCTCGCATGAGAATTTCTCAATTTTTTAAGCTTTTCGTTTTTTGCTGCAATTGAACACTTGACATCATAAAAACTGCATCTCGAATTGGACCACTTTTGAACAAGGAAGGAAGCCAGTAGTGCTCTGTTATGAACGCGGCTAGAAGAAACCTGTTGCAACTTCATTTGTGGTTGTTGTTATGCCATTAAATGGACGCTTTATTGCATTTGGGTATTGTTATTTAGTTGTGCGCAGAGTTGCATTTTGTGTGTATAAGTATGCAGAAAACAAGAAACAACATTAAGTCTGATTGTACCGAAACTATAAAACTGTTCAGAGTTGTATTTCTTATAGCAAGAAAGGGTATAAAAAATTCGTAGTTTGATTTTGACCGGTCTGTTTGTATGGCAGCTGTATGCTATAGCGATCTGATCTGAACAATTTGCTTGGGACTATACCGTTGCGTTGGACAATAATACAAGCAGAAAGATATCTTTTCAAATTAAAAGGATTTTCAAACAAGAAAATTGATTTTGAACGATTTTGTTTGGCAGTTGTATGCTATAATGAGCCGATCTGAATAAAATTGAGTAGTCGAAAAAGTCTTTTCGTATTTCTAATATATATGTATTTATAATGAAATTTAATGGGTCAAATATGTTTCATTTTAGTGGATCACTCTTTGCCACTTCTTCCTTTAGGACATTATTATATCAGTGCAAAACTGTAATTTTCACGGGCTTCTCTTGAAGCCAACTTTACTCCATTAAGAGAGTTGTGCATTGACCGCAACAAATGATAGTCCGAAAGTGCAAGGTCAGGGCTATATGGTGGATGCATCAAAATTTTCCAGCTAAGCTCTCCCAGTTTTTGGCGAGCCATCAAAATTGTGTGTGGTCTAGCGTTGTCCTGATGGAAGACGAAGCCCTTTCTGTTGAGCAGTTCTGGGCATTTTCTTCGATTGCTTCCTTCAATCTCATGAGTTGTTGATAGTAAAATGATGTAGAATCAATCGTTCGACCAGACTGAAGCGGCTCCTAGTGGATGATTCCTTTCCAATACCACCAAACATTTAGCATAACGTTTGGAGGCATCAATCCTGGTTTTGCGACCATTTATTTAGCTTCACCACGCTTCAACCATAATCTTTTTCGCACATTATTGTCGTATTTGACCCACTTTTCGTCTCCTGTTACCATTCGCTTCAGAAATGGTTCGATTTCATTTCGTTTTAGCAAAAGAATCGCAGATGTTTATATGGTCCATTTAGTTTTTCACAGTGGTACCCAAACATCGATCTTCTTTTTATAGCCAGCCTTTTTTAAATGGTTCAAAAACGTTTGATGATGAATGTTAAGTTCCTTAGCGATGTTAAGGCTGCTTATGTGACGATCCTGGTCAATCTTTTCCATAATTTCATCGACTGTTTCAACGATAGGTCGGCTAGAGCGAAAATACATCACATAAGATCCAACCAACACTTTGTGTTCCTAGCTCATTCTATATTTGCTAGAATCTTCTCACAAAAGAAACTATACAAATAATTTGATGTGATAATGTTACTAAGGTCCCCACGGTCGCGAAAAAACAGTCAAAACAGAAAGTACATTTTTAGCCGAAAAATAGTTGCCCCACCACTGACAACGCCGCTGATCCTTATTTTCAAACATTTCTAAAACTAGTCAAGCTTTCGACTCGCATTTTTGTATTTTCGGTATTTTTTTTGGACTATTTATCCATTATTGCCAGCCGGCCAGCCTGCCTAGCTGGTCACCAGGAAGTGTTAAGTGCTGCTGGCCACACCGCTTTCCTGCTATGTCGATTCGTTACAAATTTAATTACGGGTATGTTGCATGGTTGGATTTAGCCGTGCGGCTTGTGAAACAAAGAGCACACAGGCTCCTGCGTGCTTCAAAGCAACTAAATTATATATTAGTATTATTTCAGCTTAATGTTTACTCACGCGCCTCTGGCTAAATGTAATATGCATTTCTATAAAGTCCCACAGCATGCACTCGCACCAGTCTTAAAGTCGAGGTGTATTGTTCCATTAGTTGTTTGTATGTATGTACATTGGGCTCTTACTTACTATTTCGCAGCAGCTACAAATTTTAGCAGCTGTTTTTGGAGATCTCGCTGGCAGTTGCATTGCGTTGACTAGTTACGCAATTTTATGCTTGGTCCAAATTGGTTTGACGTAGAAATATGGCCAGCTTATGTATGGCGTTACGACTTATGCGCCAGTTCAAATTGTTTTACGGCGAGGATTAAGTGCAAATGCATTTAATGTCTTCATTTCGGAAATTTTATTGTGTAAACAGTATTCTTTGACATGAGTGGGAAATGAAAAGTAATTAAAATTGGATTTATGGTTTAGAGAAGAGCAGTAGAAGACTAAAATTTGTCTGGTGACGAGTCGTGAGTTCATGAATAGACGCCGAAATTGTAATCAAAGATGAGCCAAAATAAAAAAAAAAATCGCTGAAGGTACAGAAGGTAATCGCAGGGAAAGCTTACAACAAGTGTATTGAATTAAGCGTGAGGATACTTGCGTTCGCGTTCTATTTTTAAAGCGATGTATCAAGGAAAGTAGAAATGATTTATTTGTCAATCCGGATCATTTTTATGAGATGTATGGTAGATAATACATTTATATGAGTCTTTAAAACATTCAAGTTAGAGCGTGAGACATCAGTTGCCTACCACTTCGAAGAAAAAGATGGACTTATACGACGAGGAATATTTTTGGGAACACTTGATGCAATAATAGACAAAATCATTCTTACCTCAGAGAAAACAATCTTTGGTTCTTTTTTGGCAAACTATACTGTGCTAGGAAATAGTGGGCAAAAGTACACACCAGGAACATAATGAACTCCATTCTAAGCAGTTCTTGCAGGGGTACTTTCCCAAAAATCATCTCTGCAGTCCCCAGCTTGGAGCGGAACGGCCTTCTAGGAGTATCAATCATTCCTCAGCTACGTCGGCGACATAAAAAAATATGTACGCCGACAAGACTGCGGACGCAAACTAGCCTCCGACAAGCACTGACCGATATTCACAGTGAAGCCAATAATACCTTCACTGACTCCCTACCAGTGAATGGCGTACTTGGAGTGAAATCACCATCCACTGCAGACGAAGAGCTCGATTTGTAGCGAGAAACGGGCTCGTTCCGGATATTGTAGCAGGTTAAACTCCTACTCCTACTTATCCAGATTAGACCCTGACATATTAAACACATGTCCAGCGGGAAATGAGACTCCGCATGTTATTCATCTGACACCCTTCTCCCAATTGTCGGACCCCTTCGAAGCAGCACGTTTCCTGGGCCTACCGTTGGATGACATCAATGACATCTTATTTAATCCTTAACATCGTAAGGGGGATTAGGCACCCGTTACAACAACTACAACGACTCATGTACTAACAATAGCAGACGATTTTGTATCTAAGGGTCTCAGTATGTTTTCTTTTTCAGAACACTAATTTAAATTTTTGAACGGAAATATCAAGTAAATAGACGTAGGCATACAAAAGAGGGAGTTCAAACCTTAGTACAACAACAAATAAAACTGTATGAATTGGTTTTTACTGGATAAATTTCCTCTATCAACTCTTATGACTCTTATAATTTCGAAGAAATCATGATTGCAAAGCGCCACATAAGATTTTAAATAAAGCAGGAGCCTAATCGGCGCCAAATATCATCAAATTAGTCTACTAAATGTCAAGTAGTCAGTTTAAATATGAAAAACAAAAATCGACAATATGATTTATCGCATTTTAAATTAATTTCACACAAATTATTTGCACATCATTTCACCGCCAAAAATAAATGGAAAAGGAGTGTGTTCGAAAGCTAACAAGGAAATGAAATTTGACACGCATGACAAGTGGAAATAAATGCAGTCGACGCAATGACACACAAACACACAGACACACATTTTGCATGCGATTTCACGTTGATAACGGGCGATTGGTAAAAAAGCCAAGCTATGACAAGCATATGAGTCAAATGTGTGTGACAGAGTAAAAGAGATGGCGATAGAAAACGAAAGCAATAAAAACTGGATTGGACTGCGTGCAGCTGTCGCAGAAATTGCTACGCAGAAATATGTAAGTCAAATTGGCTGATAGATTTGAAGACAAGACAAAAAAGCAAAATCGATTACGTTCATTAAAAAGTGTTAAGTGGTGGCAAGTGAGGAGCAAACAAAATAACTTTCGGATTTTTTTAAAATTATTTTTTTAATTTTTTTATTTCACTGCTATTTTAAAATGTGGAAAAAACAACAAAAAAATTGAACTGTATGCAAATTAGTGTGTTTATGCGATATTAACGTAGGTCAGCAACCCTTTTACTTCAGCAAATATAAAGGGTGATTTTTTAAGAGCTTGATAACTTTTTTTAAAAAATAAACGCATAAAATTTGCAAAATCTCATCGGTTCTTTATTTGAAACGTTAGATTGGTTCATGACATTTACTTTTTGAAGATAATTTCATTTAAATGTTGACCGCGGCTGCGTCTTAGGTGGTCCATTCGGAAAGTCCAATTTTGGGCAACTTTTTCGAGCATTTCGGCCGGAATAGCCCGAATTTCTTCGGAAATGTTGTCTTCCAAAGCTGGAATAGTTGCTGGCTTATTTCTGTAGACTTTAGACTTGACGTAGCCCCACAAAAAATAGTCTAAAGGCGTTAAATCGCATGATCTTGGTGGCCAACTTACGGGTCCATTTCTTGAGATGAATTGTTGTCCGAAGTTTTCCCTCAAAATGGCCATAGAATCGCGAGCTGTGTGGCATGTAGCGCCATCTTGTTGAAACCACATGTCAACCAAGTTCAGTTCTTCCATTTTTGGCAACAAAAAGTTTGTTAGCATCGAACGATAGCGATCGCCATTCACCGTAACGTTGCGTCCAACAGCATCTTTGAAAAAATACGGTCCAATGATTCCACCAGCGTACAAACCACACCAAACAGTGCATTTTTCGGGATGCATGGGCAGTTCTTGAACGGCTTCTGGTTGCTCTTCACCCCAAATGCGGCAATTTTGCTTATTTACGTAGCCATTCAACCAGAAATGAGCCTCATCGCTGAACAAAATAAAGCGCGAAACACATTTCGAACCGAACACTGATTTTGGTAATAAAATTCAATGATTTGCAAGCGTTGCTCGTTAGTAAGTCTATTCATGATGAAATGTCAAAGCATACTGAGCATCTTTCTCTTTGACACCATGTCTGAAATCCCACGTGATCTGTCAAATACTAATGCATGAAAATCCTAACCTCAAAAAAATCACCCGTTACATTTGTATGTGTGCGATTGTTTGCTCTAAGTAATAAAAATGCTAATAAGTAATGCCGAAAAAAGCAGTTACAACAATAAACATAGTATTTCGGTGTATTTTAAATAATTTAACGATTTTTTTGCCTTTGTGAAAGCAAGCGAAAATCCAATAGAAATCAATTCCACAGTGCGTGCTTAGTGCCTTTAAATTAACCACTTGCTTTTGTTGCTTCCCTAGCCAAGTGCTTTGTGTTGTTGTACTCTACATCATTGATTAGATTTATAGTGTCAGCGTTTTACATGCGCTTTAATTATCATTTAAATTAAATTTGTTGGGAAGCGCTTCCCTCAACGTAAAGTTCGCTGTTTAAGTCTTTTGTTTCACCGCAGCGCTGCTTTGCATCGTCTGCTGCTGCTGCCAATTGAATTAAAATGTGTGAAGCGCGTACTTCCGTCTATGCTTCACAAATCATTAACTATTTGGCTTCGAATCGTTTTACATTTCACCGAAAATTTATTGACAACTGCAGCGTTTAGCCAATGACTGCTTGACAATATTAAAAACCCATTAACGCTTGATTTATGTGTGAAGTTTGTAGTCTGCGTTTGAGTCACAGAGCGTGAGTATAGAAATCGTTTTTGCATACAATTTTCTCAGCAGTTTCTTATTGTTTTGATGGCTGTACTTTAAGTGAATCTTTCCGCACTTCTTTTGAAAGTCGCCGATAATTTCTTTTCCCTGCCGATAACTTAGTGCAAGCTATTCATAAATGCCTTCAATGCATTATTTAGTAACTGTGTGTGATTTTTGAGACAAGCAGTGATTGATTATCTGACTTTTGTGGGAAATTTCAAATTTTATTATTTATTGTGTGAAAGAATTTTTAACTTTATTTCTCACTTTTTAATATTTGTCTTATTTTTTCTTTCGTATAAAGTATGAAGCTGGAATTTTATGTGAGTGGTATCTATTTAATTGTTGATTTTTTTCTGTTTGATTTAGAGTTTTTCAAATATTTACGTAAGTTTAAAATATAGCTGTTGCTTTATTGAACACCATGTCATAGATACCTTGGTTTCCTTAGGTAAAAAACGGTTTTTTTTAACAATTTTTTTCTTATATCAAAAATGAAATAATTTATTTAAAAACAGACACTATAAGCAAAGAAATTCTGAAATTTTAGGAAAAAATATCTTAAGCTCGGCTTTGCCACGCCATTTTCAGTGACCCCTCTGAGAAAAGATGTGCCTGCGTTGGCAGGATAACTCTTTACAGGATCATCTAAAATGAAAAATAAAACCTTAACGTAGAACTTGGACGAAGGAAAAGAAGCAAAACTGAAAATCGAATTTTTGGCAGACTTTTTTACAAAAAATTAGAATGTCAGTAAACATTTTGCGAATTTTTTTTTTCAAATAGTTGTTATCGAAAAACAACTCCTTTGTCCAAGCCTTTAAGAATTGTATCTCAAAAACCTGTGTAAAATTTCATGAAGATCTGTTAAGTGGTTCTCGAGTAATGTTACCATCTTTCGAGAAAAACGCGTTTAAAGACGGCGAAATTAGCCTAGCTAGCCTCAAGCGCACAAGTTCTCAAGGCTGTATCTCTGAAACTGTCACTGGAATCAACTTCAAACTTTAGGACATGGTGCTGTAGAATTTAATAAGATAATAAAAGAGCCGATTTTTTGAAACCCGTAAGCGCATGTAACTCATTAAGCTATTTAATCTTACATTTATATTCTGTGTATATGCAGGTTCCGATGAAGCTTGAAAGCTTAGAGCTTTTATTACATCATAAAATTTATATAACACAGAATCTTTATTTAATACATAAAAATTAAATAAAATTTTAATAATATAAAATAGCTAATTTTTTCTCAATAAGGTTATAGCTTATACTTCCTAACTATGGCTCCACGATTTTGTTTTGTAATATGAAGTTTTATTTGAGAAAAGCATACCATCTGGTGATAAAAAATGTTCCCAGCCTTCTGACAATTCGTGGATTAAATTTGAAGAGAACTGTGCCAGCTTAGCTTCCAAGAATGAATTACATATGGTTAAAGCAGCTTACGACCGCCGTTCTTCGACAAAGTATTCCCGGGCATCCAAAAAACATCCGATTGAAGGCGAGCTAAAGTGAGAAGGCGAATCATCCCAGTGCTGGGTTTGCTACCCGTTACGTAAAAAACTCGGATATATTCGCGTAAACAGTGTCTACGTCATAAATGAAGAAGTTATGATGGGCAATGCATTCTAGTGGAAGCACTCTGTACCAGGTGAGATAAAATTTTGTAGCAGCTGTGTTCCGATATGGTTTAATCGGTCTTTCAATATGAGGCCATTATTGCTCAATTTGACGATATGTCTTTCGATAACGTTCCCCATGAGTGGTTTCTGCCAGTTTTAAAAGTTCAAATTTATGGCGTTACCTTAATTAACGTACATATTGGATCAATTTTTCGGCTGAGGTTTCCTTCATATTAAAGTAATGAGGAAGAACTTCTAGCACGTTTAGAATATAGCAACAATGATGGAATAATAATTAAGCTCCTCTTTCTCTTGGCGAATCCCACAATTATGGGATCCCCAAACTAAGATATAGTTCCTGCCTAAATACTAAAAACTAAATTTGTTTTTTTTTCAGTTTTAAAATAGAAGCTCGCGATCATATAGAACTTTGTTCTCTCCTATAAAAGAACTTCATGTTTCTTGCCAAGATTATTAAGTAAAGTTTTACGGTATTTCAAGGTCGTTTTAATCCACAGAAGTGCTACTCTTTGTGAAGCACAGATTCCTGAAACCTTGAGAGAATAGCTGGTTCCTGTTGTTTTTCAAAAGCCATACCGATTTTTTATACGAGTTTCAAACTTTGCTTTAACATACCTTTTAAGGCAATATCATGTCCTCTTGGAGGAGAGAAATTATTTAAATTATTTTCTTTGTTTCGGAATTTGTATACAAAACAAATGCTGTCTTGATAGTTCAGGGGAAATAGTTTTTTTTTACATACTACTAGCAATTTTTTTAAACTTAATTAAAATTATTTTGATAATTTATAATTTCTTAACAAAATAATATTTCGAAATTCTTACCTTTCAATGCTTTCTTATGTGGCCTGTAAGCAATTTAGCTTTTTTGATTTTTCCAAAGACATTTCATGCTCACCGAATGCGCAACACGACTCACTGTTGCAATATTCAGTACAAATAAGTAAAGCAAAAATATTGCATTATTTCACCGTTATTATTATTATGTGTGTCTTCTAAGCTTGTTGTTGCTTTTTCTGTCAAAAACATTGCGAATGCTGCGCTGGCTGCCTCGTCAGCGGCTGACCGGTGTGTCAACATGTTGACGCCGTTCGAAATACGCTCCACTTTAGTTGAATGAATTGATTCCAAGTTTACTCTTGTGTTCATAAACATATTTATTTTTGTTTATTTTCATGTTTGTCAGTATGTGTGCGTGCTTATTTTGATTTAGTTGCTTTACTTATGTAAAGAGAATCGGTGAGAAAAGCTCGTAAATAAACATTGATTCGTCTCAGCTGTCATTGCAAATTTTACTTTTAATAAGTGAAATAGTTTCGAGAAATGCGTTGACCTCAAGATTATGTAAGCTTGTTAATTAAAACGGGTGCAGATTTTTGTTGTTTTTCTCGACCAAAGCCAATTTAAATTAAAAAGTTCAAAGGTGGGGCACAATCAGGGTGGAACAATGAACTTGTGGGGCGATCGTGTAACAACGTTTGGTGTTGAAGAGATTGTGAAAAGTTATTTAAATTGAATTAATGCTCCATCAAAAGAGCTCAGTTCGATACTAAGGTGCTAATTATCATTAAGTTATTAAGTAACGGGTTTTTCGATATGGATACTAGACCGATATAGACAGCAAACGACGCAATATTTTTCCTGCTATTTTGTCATTTTCACTTTATATCAGCGTTGTCCACGGCCTATGCGCACAATAGCGCACGGACAGTGCCAGACACCTCACACCAACATGTCGCGACAAGTGTCTGTGAAAGCACGATTATGCTACTGTATTCAACTTAGTAGGCAAGCAAAGCAAAATTTTGCGATCAGTTGACGCTAGAATAACCAACACAAGCATAACGTCCACACAGTCACATTGGACAACACTGCTTTATATATATTGCTCTACTAATTAAAAAAAAAAAATATTTTTTAATCTTTCTTTTAATTTTTTTGGGTACACATATGACCAAGTCTTCGTTATGCAATGTTGAATTCAGCCTATGCAATTCCCACACACCAACATAGTGCACAGATGCCGAGGCATGCTGCAAGTGCAGCTCGTGTCTACAAATTACGCATGTCGTGTCAAATTTTTTTTATGTTTTTCAATGTTTTCATTCATTTTTATTTTAAATTTTTTAATGCAGTTACTTCGTTATTTTGGTGCGTGAAAATTGCGCTCGTTATAATTACTGTTCTGGTTTATGCCTTTGGCATTTCGTGCAATCAAAAAATAGCTGACCGACTGACTTTGATGAGAAGAGAGAGGCTTAGTAGCGAAAATTCATTCACAAATTTATGTTAAGTAATATGTGACTCATATTTTATATGCGGTACATATGGTACATTTGACCATACGTGTGTAGGTAATATCGACTATACATTATACAAGGTGCATTCCAAAGTAAACAGGACTTTAAAAAATAAACAGAACAAATGGGTTTTTTGGCAAAAACAATTTATTTTATTCAAGATAGTCCCCTTCTGCTTGTATACAGCTTTTTGCACGGTCCAAAAGCTTGTCGAGTGTTGTTAGCGGTGCAAGCCTCTTGAATGGACTCTACGTCTGCATAACGCTTTCCATTCATAGGCAAATGTATTTTTCCTCATTCGCCATTTTGTTGGACAGTTTGAACTTCATATTCAGAAAACCATGTCTCGTCAACAGCAATGATGCTTTATACATGTGTATGTAAGTTCCTATCTCTATTGTGATCTTTACTTGAAGGTTTTTCAAGAGATTTACGTTCAGGTATGAGTCTGGAATTCGAACGCTTCACTCAAAATGCTAACCAAAATGTGATGAATTAATCCTGAGAGCTGTTGAGATCTTCTGCTATCTCTCTGATGCCAAGTTTTTGAAGCAATGGGAGATGTTGAAGAGATGGAGTTTAAGAAGTAAGTACGGCATATGAACCTACAATATACCTCGAGAGAGGCAAAATAAGCAGCGAAACCTCCAGTAGTAACGGTAACATCGAGAAAGCTCTTTAGTTTTTTTCTCCTTTAAAAATTCGGTCTCTCTGAAGTCTCGTTCCACGATATGGCTTTTAAAGGGTCACATGGGTTTCCTCGGGCAAAAAATAGCATTTTTCAAAAAAAATTTTTCTCATAAAAAAAACTAAATATTTTATTATTAATACGTATTTTACTTAAAACCTAGAACTTGAACGAAGGAAAAAACTGAAAATTGGATTATTGGCAGATATTTTAACAAAGAAATAAACATTTCAGTGAAACTTCGCGAATTTTTTTTTCAGATAGTTGTTATCGAAAAAAAGAAATCCTTTATCCAAGTCTTTACAAATTATATATTAAAGAGCTGTGTAAATCCTCATGAAGATCGGTTGAGTAGTTCTCGAGAAATCTTACCCACCGACTTCAAAAACACAGTTTCTAGAAAAATGCGTTTAAAGACGGCGCACAAGTTCCCAAGGCTGTATCGCCGAAACTATTAGTCGGATCAATTTGAAAATTTCTAGAGGTGTTGTAGAATTTAATAAAAAATGCAATGTCTTGAAACCCGTAAACTCATGTAATCTCTTATGCCGATATGAATCCAATAACTTTCTTCGATTGGATAAAAACAGTTTTGTACACGTAACATCCTGAGATTTCGACAAATTTTCTACAAAATTGGTTTGAAGTCGATATATCGGTTTGGTTGGAGTCTACATATCGCTGATAAAATTAACCTAAAGTCAAGGAAATAGTAGGCTAACCTATAATCTGTAATTTCAGCGAATAAACCTCTCAATTTATTTCAATATGCGAATACTCTGTTGTGAGAGAGAAAGATCAGCTAGCTGGTTCCGGGACACTGTTTTTCAGGCGACTTCGTATACGTAATCCATTAGACGCAATGAAATTACCAAACTTTTTTAAATCGAACTTTATTTTTATTTGTTTTTTTTTTTTATTTCATCGATCTTAATTAAAGTATGTATGTATAAAGAATTATTTCGTGTTACAAATTCAATATTTCAATGGTTTACAAAAGTTAATGTTAATTTGTTTTTGTAAAAATGTCTTATGTATACCAGAATTATGTAAATGTAAATGT
The DNA here is from genome assembly GCF_023373825.1 of Bactrocera dorsalis. Taxonomy (NCBI): domain Eukaryota; kingdom Metazoa; phylum Arthropoda; class Insecta; order Diptera; family Tephritidae; genus Bactrocera; species Bactrocera dorsalis. Next base: position 82,797,198 of record NC_064305.1, on the reverse strand, counting down.
AAATAGTATGAATGTACACAAGTAGCCGTGCAATAATAAAATTTCGCGTAATGTGACTTAATAAATAAATATTTGACGAATGTTGGCAATTGCTTGTTATATTATTTATTTAAGTAAAGTGGCAATATAAACATGTTGAAATACAGATTTGTAGAAATGTCAGTAAATTTTACGTAACAGTATTAACAGCAGCTTTACAGAGAACTTTATATACATACGGCGAGTTTCCTTGAACTCTTCGTGATAATAACAATTAGGTACTAAGTTGTTTGAGTTAAAAGCATTTGCTTGAAGTTCTGCTTTTTATTTTTGAATAAAGTGCATATTTTGACGGGATTTTGACATTTTCTTTAATATTTTAATAGCTTTAATTCGATTTGGAGTTTCGCTCAGCACATAAAGATTGCCGTCTTATTTTTTTTTATTTTTATAATTTTTTAATAAAAATTTTAATATACTTTTAAGGAAGGAAGTTTGAAGGCAATGCATTTTTGTGTTTTACATAGTATTATATTAATAGCATTTTATCTTTTTTAAGTAACACGAGCATAATAGAAATTTGTTTCTAAGAAAAAATGTTTGGGATTCAAAATATTCCGCAAAAATTCAAAATATTTTTTTTTACTGAAAATTAGATTTTAATTGTAGACTTATGGTTCGTCAAGTGGGTTTCAGTATATACATATGTATGTTAGGCTGTCATATTACTTTTGTTCAGTATTGTTTGATATTTTATCATGGAAAGATTTACGCCTGAAGAACGTTTACAAATCGTTTAATTTTTTTATGTAAAAATGAGCTTCGCGCGCCTCGCTCAACTTATGATCAATAGAATCAACGTACTGAGCGTACTCGCAACACCATCATCCATCTTGAGACCCTACATTCATTATGGGATAATATTGTGATCGAATAGCCTATGTCGAGTGAAAAAATATAGCAGCCGCAGCTTTGACTAGCTAGCTGTACACGTAGAACGTGGCGAGCCGTTTCAGCGCCGTTCGCAGTAACTCGGACTGGCAAACGACTTGGTGCATTTTACGTTGAGATCTTAAACTGAAAACAAATTACAGCTTGTGCAAGAACTGAAGCTGCTCGATATTTCCAAGCATCAACGCTTTGCTCTATGGGTTCTTGAAAAGTCCCAAGAAAATCCGATGGTTTCGAGCCAATTTTTCCCTTCGATGAGGCCTATTTCTGGCTCAATGGGTATGTAAACAAGACCTGATTCAAGAGCTGCCATTTCATCCAGAAAAAACAACGGTTTGTTGTGTTTTGTGCATTCATCGGTCCATATTTTTTAAAAATTCTGCCTGTGAGAAGGTAAGCATCAATGGCGACCGTTATCACGCCATAATAGTCGATTTTTTGATGCCTTTAATTGAAACTCGTGATCTCGGCGATTTTTGATTCCAACAAGACAGCACCACTTCCCATATTGAAATAATACTTCGATGAGCAGATAATAACATGTTTTGAGCCGATGGATTTGCCATCAAGATCATGTGATATCACACCGTTAGACGTTATGTAAAGTCTACGGTCTATGCGGACAATCCCGCTTCGATTCAGTCTTTGGAGGAAAACTTCACGCGTATCATTCGCCAGTTACCAATTAAAATGCTCGAACGAGCATCTAATTTTACGGATGAACCATCTGAGACGTATCCGCGATCAATATGTGAAAGGATAATCTTAAAAAAAAAACTAAAGAATTTTTTTTCTAATGATAATAAACATTCCAAGTTAAGTTTGAAGTTTCTGTGTTTCTTTAAAGAATCTCAAATGGGTCATCATTTATGTACAGCCATGAACTGAAGCGATGTCTTTTCAAGACGCAGTCAGAGGTAGACTCGAAACTTGAAATATATTTGCCAACTGATTTAGCAAAAATATTGGTCATTTATTTCATTTCACCTTCAAAAGGAGAAGGAGAGAAACTAAATTGAAATTTGAAATATTTTATGGGGTATATAATTGCTAGCAGAGGGAAAAAATTATACAAAAAAACTTGTAAAATCATAGTCAAGCGAAATATAAATATATTTCAAATACTTACACTTATAAATATTTTAATCAGTGCGCGCTGATCTACTCTAGATAATAACAAAAACATCTGCACGCGCGTTAATTTCTAACAACAACATAAACAAATATTGAATATACAAAAATAAGTTTGTATATACGAGAACTTGAGTTGCTATGTAAATAAAGCGTTAAAGGGTATCACAAACTTTGGCGAGCTTTTCAGTAAATATGATGATTCGATAGAGATTCGCTTCTAATTTAATTAAATGAAAGGCAAATAAATATGTTATGCTTAATAAACAGTAAATTGATAACACATTGGAGAGCCAAAGCGCGCGTTTTACTCATGCGTTACTCTCACAAAAAATTTGCTAGTTGGGAGTTATATACAGCCATGGACACATAAATAGCACACTTGGCCATCAAATAAGAAAACATTTATTTATTCCTTAGGTTTATCACTTACGGATTTAAAGAGAAATGCGTTGTATTTTAAAAATTATTCACTTTATTATAACTATAATACTGAAACAATAAATATTTTATTATCGCCAAAAAAAGACGAAAACATCAATATCCTATATGACAGCTTGGACACATAAATAGCACAATCTGAAAAGGGGTTAAAAAAAAGGTACAAAAATGTATAAAAATTATTAAAAAATTGCAAAAGATTGTTCATTTCGTTAGTATTTTGTACTATATCCATCATTTTTAAGCATCCGCTCACATCTTTTCTGCATGCTGTCCACCAGTTCCTGATATCGTTCCTTTGGGATTGAATACCAAGGCTCCTCAATTCCAGCCCATAAATTATCAAAATTTTTGAATTTTTTGCTTGATATTTTGAACTCTATATCAATTCATAAATTTTCTATTGGTTTCAGGTTTGGGTTTTGCGCAGGCCACTCATAAATTTTAAATTTTTTATTGCCGAGACCATACTTTACTACCTTTGCGGTGTGTTTTGGATCATTGTCTTGCATAAATGACCAGTTTATGGGCATGGATTGAAATACAGTTTATTTTTCGTATATCCAAATACTAAAACTGGTCCATTTTACCATTTATTCGAACAATTGGCACGATGCCATGCCATGAAAACACGCTCCAGACCATGATACATCCACCGCCGTGCTTAATGGTTTTTTTGGTATACCCAGGTTTAAGGGATTGACCTTGTGGACGACGTAAAAATTATTTTCCAACTGGAACCTTCCTATTTATCTTGGTTTTGTCATTCAAAAACACGTTCTTCCAAAATTGTGCTGGTTTGTCTCCGCGGGCCTTTCCAAATGCCAGTCGAATTTTGATGTGGCGTTTTGACAGGAGTGGCTTCTTGCTGGTAATTTGTCCAAAAAGTTGAGATAAGTTGAGTCGTCTTCCTACAAGCTTTCTGGACACATCCACACCATATTCGTCATTAATTTCGATCATAATTTCTCTGGTTGACTTAAAAGGATCCGCTTTGCTCTTCCGTACTATGTATTTGTCAACACTAATATCGGTTTTACGTGGTCTTGGTTTTCTTGGTATCTTTTTATTGACACAAGGTGGGTGTGTTTTGTTGCATAAAGAGCATTTTATAACATTTTTGGAGAGCAATATATTATTTTAGCAATTTTGACAGGATCTTTTCCTTTTTTGCTCATATTGGATATAAGGACTCCCTTTTCCGGCGTGGAATGTTTTTTTCCTTCTCATTTTAACGAAATATCGATGAAATAATTATATATTCGCAGAATTAAATTAAAAATATGCGAGAACCTCACACAAAATTAAAAAAAAAAGTACGAACTTAAAAATGTGCTATTTATGTGTCCACCTCAAATCAACACTATACGCAATAAAATTGTCGCGTACAAAATTTAATAGAAAATAAACAGTATTTTTATGCAGGGAAATGAGCCTCATAACAGTGACAAGTAGATACATACCAAATTTTTATTGTTCAGCTACTTTAGGATTAAAAAAAATTAGAATTAATATGGGATTCAGATGTGTGCTATTTATGTGTCCATGGCTGTAGATTTGTATGTGGTGAAAAGAACACGCCGCGAATTTGAGAACAAGTTTGGCATCAAAATGCCAATGTCATGGGCGCGGTAACACATTGTTCCACGTATATAAATGTATGTAAGTATGTGGAAAAAGAGAGTTTATATATTTACTTCCTCTCCCTTCTCATTTTTTGTCTATTGTAACTACTTATTACTTCCTAGTTGTATTTAATTTGAATTTTATTTCGAATATTTGAATATTACTGCGAAACTAACGTTTTAATAAATAATAAATATATAGTTGATGATTTTTACCAAAAAAAAAAAATTATAATAATAATAAAATAAATAAAAATTGTAGACAATATTTTTGCATATTATCTGAGTTGTATATGTAAACCTGTAGAAACTTACTTCTTTTGATATTAATATGAAAACCAGAAAAAAAGTTTATCACAATAATAAAAATGTTAGTTATAATAATGATATTAATATAAAAATATATTTAATTTAATTTTATTATTATTCTTATGTTTTTTTCGATTAATTTAAAAAATTTTGACAAATAGTATTACTTTTATACTTTTTTTTAATGAATATTTTAAAAATTTTTTTCTGAGCTCAATTTGTACGAAATTAATTCAGTATCATACAAATATTTTACTCCACTTGAAAAAATAGTAGTCCCAATATATCTATTTTAAACACCCAAACCCCACAACCACATCCCATTTTATATCAAATTGGCTACCCTATACTGTGATATGTGTATGCTCACATAATACAATTGGCGCTCTCCCATTATTTTTATTCTCTAGGTGAGAGTTGCCGGCAAAGCATGTGTAACAAGTGGCCGCTTATAAACGCATATATGTATGTATGTACTTGTATACGCATAAGCTCATATATATCGTCACCTAAAATGCAAAATAACATAACATAATTTTTCATAAGTTAATAGGCGAAGGAAAAACAATATAATAGAAACCATTTATATTGAAAAAAATTTGAGTTTTGGTTATAAAATGGGTATATATTGGTTATAAAATGGTTATATATTGGTTATATATTGGTTATATCTGAGAGCGGCAGCTAAAGAATTTATGCTACATATATGTAATTTGACGTAGTGAATCGTAAGCCATAAAAAACTCAATTTCGATATTTTTGATGATACGTTGTTTTGCATTTTAGGGGACGATATACATATATTATATGTACTTACGATGAATTAGCAAAGTAGCCTCATGTACCTATACATTCGTATGAATATAAACTACATAATAAATATTAATATATGGAAATTGTATAGCAGTATGTACATTGTGACAGAATTTGTTTCTTGTTATCTTGTTTACGATATCGTTGCCAATCGTGCCCCCACACAACTGAGCTTATACATACATAATTATTTTGTAGGAGAGGTGGTGAACTAGAGGTGTGCGTATTGGCTTTACTTAAAAACACGCGCTGCTGACTTTTTTCTTTCTTTATGTCTATTTATATGTATTCTTTCTAGTATATACTTATGATGGAAAAATTTCTGGTTTACAGCGAAGTAGTTTACTGGGCAACAGAAGTGGTCTTAGGGGTCTTATGCCCTTAAAGTATTAATGAGTTAATAAAAAAGTTGTTGCTGATTTGTTTTAAAAAGGGATAATGAAATGAAACCTACTAAATGCCAAATTTTTATGTATTACTTTTAGAATTTTTAAAATATTAAGTTCACATTAAATACTTGGTGGTTCGAAAATTGGCTTAATTTTAACAATTGAGATAAGAAAACAGAGATTATACTTTAAAATCAAATATTTTACTTATTCATAAAATTTTTGTAAGCCCTCGGTGATATTTCACGCAAGAACAGAAGTCAAGGAACTGAAACAACTAAAGATCATACGAAAATTATTGATTCTTCACGGATTCATCCAATATAATAAAAGTCATAAGTAATACTTTTTAGAACAAGTCAGAATAATATACTATAAGGTTTTTGTTGACTCCAAACTGTCCTTTGAGGTTACTGTAGCTTTTCAGCAATCAAATGCGAGTTTTCAAAATTCCAGATGAAGAGGGTTTGCTGGGATACCGAAACCAAAATATAAAAGCTAAACTCGATTACACACATCTAAGATCCACTTCATAGGTGCAAAATTTCTCGAAAATACCTTGTCAAATAAAAAAGTTTTCAATAGAGGAACTTGAGTTTGATGAACTCGTTTTTATGACAGTCATATCAAATACTTTATAGGGTATCAGACGATCCTTTCTGGGTGTTACCAACTGGCAAATTTAATATTCCCTATGAAAGTTGTAAACATTTTTTTTGAACACACATAGTACATATTTCGTCCCCCATAAACAAAGCTCTTCGATCCGCCAGTGCAAAACACGTTTTCATACATACATTGTGACAAAAAATCACCCGGAAATTAAAAAAGAATGTATCTTCAAAAACGGTCGGAAGATCGTTGAAGACATGCTTCATTCTGGACGGCCTTCGACCTCTTTAACTAATGAAAATATTAAAAAAAGTGAAGAAAATGGTGCTTAAAAATCTTCAGACAAGTGTTACAGAGTTGGCAAGAGAGCTCGACGTCTCTCGCGAGTCTCATTTCGAGTGATTTTGGTGGATATTATGGGTATGAAACGCATTCTTGTACGACTAGTACCGTTAAAGCTGAATGTTTTTCATAAAGGGTACGATTGTGACCAAATTTACATAATTTGATTTTTTCTTGTTCCGCAAAATGGAATTTCCGCTCTGTGGAACCCGTTTTCAGGCGATCGAAGAGATAAAACAAAATTCGCTGAAGGAGCTGAAGGTCATTCGAAAGTACTTATGAAAAGTGTTTCGAGGATTGCAAAAATCGTTGACATGTATACAACAAAATAAATATTGACGAATAAATAGATGTTTTGCCTTTTATTTACAATTTCTGGGTACTCTGTAGTCACAATGTATGTACATGCTGTTTTAATTTTCCAAACAAATAAGTTCTTTTAGCATTCTAGGAGGTTAGGCAGCAATACGAAAACTGAAGTTAGTTTAGTGTGCTGCTCAGCGTTGAACGACGTGGATTGCCTGCTTTAGTGGAACTTTTGTAGAACTGGTATGTAGAAATATAGTGAGCACTACATAAATACATATGTGCGTGTGCTTGGAGAATATTTACGCCTTGGTCATACATATTTACATACCTACATGCATATGTTTTTATTTATGTGGCTGCGTGGAATATTTGAAGTATCAATTGCGTAACACACAGTTGATCAATTGTTATTGCTTTTCGATTATAGTTAATTAAATCGTACGGAAAATGGCGCTACGTATCGTCTTCACAATGCCCGTAACCAAGGCTATGAGCCAAACATTGGTGCGTGCCATGTCATCACAGGCCGTTGCCTCCAAGAATGTTGGCTTTATCGGACTCGGCAATATGGGCGGTCATATGGCTAGCAATCTGATCAAGCAGGGTCATAAATTGCATGTCTTTGATATCTCGAAGCAGGCTTGCGACAATTTGAAGGCCAAGGGCGCCACTGTCTATGATAAGACCACCGATTTGGCGAAGAACTCTGACTACGTGATCACCATGTTGCCCAATAATGATATCGTGTGGAAGGCTTACAACGATATGACGGCCGATGGCGTTAACAAAAACACCGTGTTCATTGATTCATCCACCATCGATCCAAATTTGGTCCGAGAGCTGCAGAAGTTTATTAGCGAAAAGGGTGCGCGCTTTATTGATGCACCCGTATCGGGTGGTGTACCCGGCGCTGAGCAGGCCACACTGACATTCATGGTTGGCGGCACGAAAGATGAATACAACACAGTTAAACCCATTCTGGAGGGTATGGGCAAACGTATCACATACTGTGGCAGCTATGGCATGGGTCAGGCGGCGAAATTGTGCAACAACATGATGTTGGCCATTTCCATGATTGGCACATCGGAGGCCATGAATTTGGCTATACGCCAAGGCTTAGACCCAAATGTATTTGCCGAAATCATTAACTCGTCGACTGGCCGCTGCTGGTCGTCGGAGCTGTACAACCCAGTGCCCGGTGTCACACCCACAGCACCGAGTAATAGAGACTATGCTGGTGGTTTCTCCACCGATTTGATTACTAAGGATTTGGGTTTGGCTGCCGGTGTGGCCACCGCGACAAACACACCCATTCCTTTGGGCGCTCTGTCACATCAGATATACCGTACCCTGAAGGCTCACGGTTTGGGCAATAAGGATTTCTCGGTTGTCTATGAATTCATGAAGAATGAAGCCAACAACTAAGGAGGCGTTTAGCTTTAAACTGCAAGTATTCGTAACTGTACTTGTGACATTTGGGGTTCTTACCAGAATTGCATTTATTGAAATATTTTTATATTAAATTTTATATACTTGTACACCTAATTGTATATAAACTTAAGTGTTGAGCATTTTTTTATTAAAAAGTAAAAATTAATTAAAAATTCTGTTTTTTTTTAAATCAAGCTAATGTGTTTATATTAATGCCAACCTTATATAATGTACATATATAAGAATATCGTAAGAAACTCTTACGATGCGTAGGTTGGAATTTAAAATTGTTGGTATCTTTAAGAACTCAGCTTATCGACATGGCTGCTCTTATCAGTTGGACTGCAGATATTAAGATTTTTAGACTTTTATAGACCAGCATTTGCCGACTACACATGTGTACGCAACTGCTTATATATATGAAATAAACCTGTATGTTCGAAACTAGGTGTGTTGGACACTGATAAAATATACATAAAATATCCACAAGGAAGAGTAAACACTTAGCAACTTTTTCTCCACATTTCACTCAAGAAAAGTTTTGCTAAATACCACATACATAACGTAGCGAGAGAGCGCAATATCTCATACTAAGTGAGAACTTTCGGAATAAACATTTCAATACGTTGCCAAACTTTAAATTCGAAAAGCTCTTTCATAAATTGTATTTTAAATTTTTTAAGTTTTTAAAATGCGATGTTGAAATAACTTTACATTTGCTTAATGTTTGCTCGGAAAGCTCAGAAATGCGAAAGCTTTTTTCAAATAGCAAGCTTTTCATAAATTCCTACTGTCAGCGCTGCGTACAACAAAACTGATTTGATAAGCGATCACGCCATTTGGGGTGCATTTAACTTAACATAAATTTAATTTTGTTTTGTAAGCAACAAAAAGTTCCATAGTGAAAAGCTTTTCTTCGTTCGTATGCTGATCTTGATTACTGATTCAATAAAATTCAAGTAATTTTCAAGCACAACAATTAATACTAATTTAGGCGCCCTATCATTAAGGATCCCCGCTTTAGAGGCTTCAAAAAATCTATGTTTGAGGGTTTTTTTTGGGAGGTGAAGAAATAGTTGATTAAAGCGAAATTTTTAAGGTTTATAGCTATATATTTCAGGACGGCGAGCAGAATGCAGGTCGCAATTTTTATCAGAAACAAAAAATTCAAAGAGATTCATATTTCTAGTTAAACTAAAAAAATTCCAAAAAAAAGAGTAAAATCTTACAAATTTTTAAAAAAATTAGAAATAAGTGGATTTTGACCAAAAAAATTTTACTTTATGTGGTTTAAAAATCCCGCTGTTCAAACTTGACTTTTCTTAGCCCTTTTTAGTTTAAATAGAAGATAATTTGATGCCAAAGATAACAAACTTTGCCCCAACTCCATACGAAGTTCAGTTTTCTTTCTAACCTGCCCGCCAATTAAGAAAAATCGTAAAAATTAAAAACTGAGAAATCGCGCGTCAGAGATTTTTCTTTTTGCTCAAGCGCTACTATATCTGCTAGACGCTCGGTCACTATTTCCCTTCTAGCTTCGAAAATATTTCGAATTCCCATCTATAACTTTGGGGACATATTTTCAGATTATTTCTAAAGATATTTAAGCAAACAAAAATCTATTTTTTTAAGCTTCTAAAGAGGGCTCCACCCTTAAAAGAAATATTATAACGTAAACCAAGGAGACGGAGTGCTTAATATTCCGTATACCATGTAATGACTAACCACTTTCAAGTCAAAAAAATTATTCGATTTTGTGAATTTTTTTCGAAGAGAGACTATACATTGTGACAAAAAACGACTCGTCTCGATAAAGCAGAATTTTTTTAAAGGGAATAACGTAAATAGGTCTTTCAGGTCGACAAGCTCAGACATCTCGAAGGAACTCACTCTCACCGACTACAAAAACAACGTTTTGAGAAAAGCGCGTCTATTTTTTTTTACCAATATCTCTAAAACTATTTTAGGTTTCGGATTTTGTTAATTTTTTGGACAGTATTCTAAATTATATGTATATAGCAAATTGATATTTTGAACTTCACAATTGGATATAACTTCTTAAGCAAGGGAGCTAGTCATTTCAATGATTCTCGCGTGATTATTGTTGTTTACCTAATACTCGCGATCAGCGATCGTATTCTGCTCAAAACTCAAAACTTTCATAAAATACGTAAAATGAATCGAAAAGCAGAAGAAAGTTTTGGTATTTATTGTTCTGCAATGGGAATTAATCACGTACAGCGTCTACCAATACGGATGATGTGATTATGACAACTCGTTGTCGCCATGTTTATTTACGGTTCACGTTCTCCAGTGGCTAATGGCTTCGTCAGCAAACAAAAAAAATTGCCGCCATTGGGGTGATCCAAATTCTCGTAATTGCATCCCCAAAATGCAGCTTTTAGTGTGGATTGCGGTAAAGTGACAGCATCAAACCTTATTTATTTCGAAATTAGGCAGAAAATGCTGTTATCATCAACACCGAGCGTTCACCGACTTTTTTCCCCCATAATTTAATGAAATCTACGTGGCCGATCTCTATTTACAAGAAGAAAGTGTGTCATTTCATTTCGTCTAAACAGCGACGCATTGTTTGAGTGGAGACTATAAGAAGTGTTGACCCGATTTAACCCATTTTGTACTACTTTCAGGAAAGGATTCTCTCTGAATTTCAATTATATATCAAACACACTGACCGATATTTTCGGTAAAAAGTCAACCATAGTGTTTACTGCTCTGTTCTCTTTCTACAAGAAATGATGTAGCGACCGTAGAATTTTGAATTTCGATTTCAAAAGAGAATATTTGTTACAGTGTATGCTATCCGATAACGCAACAAAAAAAAACAATCGATTTTTTGAAAAGTTCACACTAAGGCGATGCCTTAAGAAAAGTGTATGTTAGCTTTCACAAAAGCTTTCACTCATTTTGTATAGAGCTTTACAGCTTATACAATCTGTTGATACCCCCGAAAGTTGTGAAAAAAATTTTAAATATGGAGATTGAAAAACACATAAAAGGAGATGTAAGTGAAAAACTTGAAGCTTAAAAGCTTTCTTTATGGCAGGATTTCGGTTGTGATATTTAATTCAAAGTGTTAAAATAGCTGTAATAACCGAAATGGATTTATTTGATAAAAGTTTAGTAAAATAGAGTCTTCGGGTGCTAATTTTACGTTGCAGTAAAATAAAAAAAAAGTTAAATAAAAATTTTTTCTTAGAATTTTCTTGTTGTTAATAGTTTAATGGTGCATAAGCTTCGTGTGCGGTTAAAATAAATGTTCTATTACATTAAACTGTACATTGCTATTATAAATAATAGATTTCTACACTGCTGGGACAATTAGCAGGAATACTGGCTTTCATGAAGCTTAAAAAATTTGTTAACTAAATTCGTGCGCCTATTAAATATGAGTCTAATAAATATATCTCTTAGAAAATATCACAAATCTTGTAACAAATCGCTTAAATAATATTTGAATATCTATGCTAAGTATAAATTTCAGTATAATTAGGTATGTGCTAACATTGTTTGATGTTTTTGGTATTTGTTAATTCAATTTTAATTTGACAATTTGAATATTATGCTATATGTTGTTTAAAAAAATTAATTATTTATTTTGTGAAAAATATTTGGGTATGACTTAAGTGGAATTAAAAAGTACTTAAGCAACTATGTATATTTGTATTTACAGTTATACTAATTAAATTTTCGATTGAAATAGTTTTAGTAAAGTGCTAAGAACTGGTTTTTTTGTAAATAGTGTAGTTGCTCTTTTCAATAAATACCGTAAATACTTATATGAATGATTGTATGAGTGTATATTTGTAAGTAAAAATATTAATTATCAGTTAATTTCATCAGTATTCAACAGTTAATTGCATAAGTTTGAATATCATATATCATTAATTGTGTAAGCTTTGGAACTTGGAAGTGCCTTGTTTGTATGTGTTTTCAATAAATTGCTTAAGTTTTCGAAAGTTCACATTTAAGTCAATCATTAAGTTTAGTTTAATAAAGTCATAAGTAGTTCTATTCTTTTGCTGTTTTTGTTTTTGTGCTTTTTTGTTGAGATTCTATGCTAAAGTATGTATGGATCACTTGTTATTTACACAATTTCCGCTAATTCGATTTTTTTACGTTTCTACCGTAAGCTTTATTCAGCTGCTGCTTCAAGTTGTCACGACTTGCTTTGAATATGTTGCGCACGGAGCGTGTTCTTGTGCTGCCAACATGTTGCGGCAACATGCCTGCTTCGGCGCCAGCATCATTGAAACCAATCTGCTGTGACACGGTCGTGCTCTGGAATTGTTGCAGCGCGCCAGTGGCATCTAAATTGGCAATGGACTATGAAGCTTTGAATTTTTTCTTAGGATTATTGCGCGACTGATCGGTGGGCGCTGTGGGTGGCAGTTCACGGAATTGATTCTGAAAACGTAAAATCTCGCATAAAAAAGCTTCAAACCATGAAAAGAGCCATATAAAACTAAAGCTGAGATACTCACGATTTGTTCATCGTCTGGCACGCGTGATAGGAAGTCCAGGAGCTCATTATTCGGTATCGTGTTCGGGCGTAGAATGCGTCGCGAGAACTTCATAATGCCCCAGAAGAGTAGCAGAAAGCGTATGGGTATGAAGTGCAAGACCACAATACCGCCAACTAGCAGCGCCACTGCGAGCCACGTCAGTTCCGGGACGGAAAAATTAAAAGTGCTAGAACGCATAGCGACGTAAAAAATTTTATATAATTCAATTGTAGTCAAAACATTATTTTAGTGTCGATATTGGGTGAGTAAAAAAATTCGTAAAAGAAAATTGTTAAATAGAAATATTATTTCTAGAGCTGCCACCTATTTAAAATTTAATTCTAAAAAGAGTATAACATCAGAAAACTTGGATTTTTAGTTGTTGGGTGAGCAAATAATTTTGTTACTAATTTTTAGAGTTGCCATTTGTTTTAAAATTAAAATTGTTGGAATTGTGGAGACCTTATTTAAAATTTAATTAAAAAATATATGAAATATGAAAAACTTGAACTTTGGTTATTGGGTGAGCAAATATTGTTAGTTATAATTTTTAGAGTTGCCACCCGGTTTAACAATAAAATTGTTGGAGCATATAAAACATGGGAAAACTTTTAATGTATAAATATATTGCGTGAGTAATAATATTTTCTAATTACTTTTAGAGTTGCCACCTGTTTTAAAATGCAAATTCTTTGAAAATAAATTAACATATCATAATTACATTGTGAAGAATTAGAAAAACAGTTATTATATTTTTGGAGTTGCCCCCTAATTTTAATTTAAATAAAAAATAATATATTCCAAAAACAATATTGGGTGTAATAAATAATTGTTTAACTGAATTTTTGGCATAAATAAATAATTCATTCAATCTGGGAAAAACGAAGATAAAAACGGGTGGTAATCTTTATATTTTTCGTATAAACAAATGATTTTGCAATGGGTCTCCGAACCGTTTATCGAAAGATCAATATTTTTCAATTCTTAAAGTTTGATATTTGTTAGAGACCCAAAATAGCTCAACCCAGCAGTCTTCAACAAACTGGACTTTACGAATATAAGGATTAAGTCCACAGTGTTAGTCTTTTCTTCATTGACAATTTTGCCAATATTGTCCTAAATGAGTAATCAAAAGCTTGCCTATACACCAAGCCACTCTAACCTCCCCCCACTCACACATGCACACGTAATTTGCACTTACTTTTTAGTGCTTTCGCCGAGCGACGCCAGATAGCCAATCGTGTTTTGCACCGTTTGCGAGACTTCCTGTATGGTTTGTAGACGCTCTTTAATCGATTTCTTCTCCTCCTTCTCCTTATCATCGTCGTCATCCTCATCGTAGTCGTAATCATAGTAGCCAGCGGCAGGATCATTACTCGTACCGGTAATCATGCGCACCAACCAGTTTCTATAAGAGCATAAATATTGTAGTAAATACTTGCGAATACATAAAATATTGCAAACACGGTAACGCACTTGATTATGATTAGCAGCAAAACTAATGGCACAGTCGCCAAATTGCCATAGACGCAGGCCAATATCCACAGTGCAAAAGCAATGGCTGAGCGCAACGGTGACTCCCATTCAAAGCAACTTCTGCGAATGGAAAGTGAAAGAAAAAATCAATAGATATGTAAAATACGCGATATACTTAACTTCTTAATTTCGGTTTATTACTTACTGTACGTAACGCGCCGCATCCAAGATATACATAATTATCACTTTCAGTCTATTGACGTTTCGTAGAAAGAGTTGGCGTTTGAATTTCGCTTCCTGCTGTATCAGTTTCTCCTCCTTCGGCTGTAATATACGACAAATGGCGCGCACATCATTCCAAAGTACGGTCATCTCAAGGCAGATCTATGGTTTGAGAGAAGAGAAATAATTTAGTTATATTTCAAGAAAAGTTATGTGGAAATATTTAGATTTGGGAGTTCCGTTGAAATCTATAATGTTGGTAATCGAAACTCACTTGCGGCGATAATCCTTTGGCACGCGCGCAAAGATTTTTATCTTTTAGCGTATACCAGCGTTTGACACCATTTTTGATACGCAGCAGTGGAATTGCCAGCTTCCCCAAAAATTCGACACGATGATCGCGATCCTCATCATAGACAGTTATCTCGAGTACTTGTGTGACGTCCTTGACATTGCTGTCGAACAAAGAAGTATGGAAAAAATGTTTGGGATCAAAAATTGTGGAACTGCGTTTCCTCATTATAACAAGGATATTGTTTACGGTAAGCCTTGCCGAGCTTTTACCACTGTTTAGATATATAAATTTGAAGAATATAAATTTCGAAAGCACAAATTAAAAAAAAAAATTCACGAAACTTTCGGTTTGTGACTCTTAACATAACCATAAAACTCTAAGAAACCATACTGAATCTTCAAACTATTTTTTTTTCTATTTTAGGCAAACTCATGAGTCATAGCCCCTATTCAAACATGTTACTACTCACAAGGTAAAAATTTTATTCCATGTCGGCGTTAGCGTCTTGTATTCGGTTTGCGTTTGCAAGCGCGCATTACCCAACTCAAGCACACAAAATGGGTCGGACTTGCCGCCTATGTCTGCTGCCGCCAAGCCCGTCGCACCGAACACCTTCACTGTCAGATGTCCGACATCGCGTAAATTCTGAAAACAACGATGCCAACGATAACGATCGCGCATGATTTTCATTTCACGTGGATCCTCCTTGTATGCTTTGAGATCGGTAATTGTTTCCAGCGCGGTAGTGCCGCTTATGGTCAACATAAGAAACACTTCACCGGAACAGTCTTCAAAGGCACGCCAAATGCCATGTGTAGTCTCACGTTGGAACACGCTCAAATCGATATTGGCCTTGCCGTAGAGCGCATTGCGATTCCAAAGCGAGATTTCCAGATTTTGGTCATCATCGAAGAGATGCAAATCGAATTGCTCCAGCCAACGTTCGGTCCAGGAAGACTTACTTTTGTACTTCTCATTGCCGAGTCTGGCATATGAAATCAAAGGGAGAAAAAGAGGGAAAAGGAGAAAAAATTATAAAAAAGGGTTCGGTTTTTGTTTACTAAATGCGACATTTGGTGGTCTTTATTGTACCTGAATTTAATATGTATATCGGTGAGTTTGCTGCCATCGTCGGCCAATGGCAGATCTTTGGCTTTGACCAACAATATCGTGACGACCGAGCTCCAGATCTGTGATTTCAAACGCTTCGATGATTCGGCCAATTTAGTGTTGCGCTGAAAGTGCTGTGAATAAAATGAGACATTGCAAATTTCGTTAGACATCAAAAGTCAACTATATTATGTAACCAAGTTTAATGAATCCGTGCGCCAACAAGGTCAGACGGAGCAGGAAGTAATTGAAAAAAAAATCAAATGAATCTGCCGTGTCCAATTCGACCAACTAACCCACTAAAAACTCAACTAGCCAGCTGTCTCTCACTTTATAGCGCCTCAACCCCACTACAACCGCGCTCATACCTCCATTAATTCACTGAACTCCATTTGCAGTCCTTGCCGCACGACGGAGCGTTTGCGTCGCAGCCGTTGCATCAGCAATTCGGACGTGCATTTACCCAACGGCCTGCTGCTGCTAGCCACTTGCAAACTTTGGTTGCTTCTTTTGATTTTTTCCATTGGCCAATTTGAATTGTCTGCGCCGATTTTAATGCTATTTGAATTGGCGTAAAACACGACGCTATTTTTTTTTGCGTATGTCTGCTCGCTGCTATTATCACTGCTGCCTGTTTCATAGCTCGCCATGGCGGAAGCTTGAGAAGACAGCAAGTTGATTTCAAGATTTCGAATAGAAAAAATATATTTTTTTTCCTTTTGCACTACAGTTTTAAACCGCTTCGACTCGAAATTATTTTAGAAATAAATTTCGCTGATTTTTTCTTCACTTTTTGTTTCAGTTTTTTTTAGAAATGTACCCGCCACAATTTTATTACCGACGCCTGAATCTTTTCGCGCAATACTAATTTCAAGTCGAACCCATTTGCTTGCTTACTCAACTACTGGAGCGCTATAGATAAAGCTTTGGCTTGCAACAGCGGCTAATTCACGCTCTGTCGATAATACAACTACTACATATATGCGTGCCCTGTTGGAAATGAAAGCTAAATACAATATATAGTATATCGTCACCTAAAATGCAAAACAACGTATTACCAATGTTAACGAAACTGAGTTTTTTTATTACGATTCACTACATAAGTATATGTAGCATAAAATGTACAGTTTTCGCTGTCATATATAACCAACATTTAACCAATACATAACCAATATATAACCAATAAATAACCATTTTATAACCAAAACTCAAATTTTATTTCAATATGAGTGACTTCTATTATATCGTGTTTCCTTCGGCTGTAAAATTATGGAAAATGATGTTGCGTTATTTTGCATTTTAGGTCACAATATGTACAAGTATATTATTTGAAAAATTTCTGAATTTATAAGTTAAAGTTCTCTCATGCATATTTCAAAGATAACAAATGATGATCAAAAAAGAAGTATAGTGGGGTAGAGGAAACCGAAATGAAGTGACTAGCTGAGTCGATTTATCTGTTCGTCAGTCCATTTACCCAAACTATGTAGTTCCTCTGGATTTAACATATCGATTGAAATTTTCCACACATTCTTTGATATTGAACAGCTATAGGATATATTTGCCATACAGAATAATCGATCCAAATAAAGTAATTTTATGGAAATTTTTTTATTCGACCTGATATCTTCACGAAATTTGGCATGGGCTATTGCTGGAAACAGCTCAATAAGCTCCGATTACACAGAATACGGATCACTATATCATAAAGCCGCCAAATAAACTGACCAATGAGACTTACCCATCTAAACTGTTTAGCTCTCCCATATAACAGCCCTTGGCCGGATAAAATCCGGGTCAATTTTGGTGCTGTTGTGGGAATCGTTCGTGGGTACTCTAGCAGGCTAAACTCCTACTTATCCAGAATGGACTCCGACATATTCAACATATGTCCTGCGTGCAAGGAGTCCCCGCATGACATTGGCCACCTCTTTACATGCTCCACCAACCTCACTCATCTGACACCCCTCTCTTTTTGGTCTGACCCCGTCAAAACAGCACGTTTCTTGGACCTTCCATTGGTTGACGTCGATGACAACTTAGCTAAGCCTTAAAATCCAACTAAGACTAGGGACAACAACAAACTGACCAACTACAAAATAGCTCTTGTAAGGAAACTTATTTTTTTTGAAAGGCATTATAGCTTCGGTTGTGCCAAAAATAATAACATGACACCAAAAAGCAGAACTAATATTTGATATGAGATATTTGTACGTATAAGACATATTCGACTATTGCTTTCCCGCAGGGTATTTACTATTTGAGTATGTGAATACGTAAATATATACGTACTCGCATGTAAGTAAATGAACGAAGAACAATGACTAGCAGCAAGCTCGTACAATGGAAGCGAGGAGTCATACTTGGGATTTTTCAAAAAATTACACATAAAAACATCGTGCGTTTTTCATGAGGCGACATAAAAAATAATTATATATAGTACAAAAGAGTTGAAAATTGCTCTAACCTGGAAACTGAACCTTTGCCCTCGGCTTCAAGAGCTGGGCACACTTAAATTAAGTTGTCTTTGCGAGTATTGTTCCAACATCAGAACACGGTTGTATTTAATACACAAAATGAAGTACGAGCTGATTTTGGGGCGCTATCATTTCAGTGAAGTGATAAAAATATATTTTGAGTGTTTTGATAGGAAAACATACTCAACTTGTACTCAAATTAAATTACTTGTAATTTCAAAATATATGTACAAATTGTCTCAAATGGAACTGTATTATTCTTTGCAACGCCCCTTTCTTACGCGGCATCGCTGATGTTTTGCTTGAATGCGCTCCTGTCTATAGAAACACTAAGAGGCCAAACCTACTTATATGTAAATGTGTACAACAATGGAACCTTTTTTTCTTTTTTTTTCTTTTATTTTCTCTTTTCCAATATACATATGTAAATAATTGCCGATATTCAGCGAGCAGCGATCGTAGCATAAAGGCAATATTTGTTGGCGCTTTAAGCTTTAATTTTACAATCTTCGATATAATGTTTATCACTTCCACCTGTGGTCGTCTTACTATGTATATGTATATTTTTGTTTATATTTTTTGTGTGCGCGTGGGTTGACCCTAAACTTGGAGTTTCACCTGTAAATATTTATGTTTATGGAATGTTAATATTTATCAATGCCAATTGGCATTT
Source organism: Bactrocera dorsalis (assembly GCF_023373825.1). Classification (NCBI taxonomy): domain Eukaryota; kingdom Metazoa; phylum Arthropoda; class Insecta; order Diptera; family Tephritidae; genus Bactrocera; species Bactrocera dorsalis. The sequence continues at coordinate 82,778,087 of NC_064305.1, read as the reverse complement.
GTGGATTTGTTTGCACTTTTAATTATATCTACATACATTGCCATGGTTGCCGATAAGTACGAGTTTAGCACCACGGGCGCTATCGGCATTGCCGTTATATGAATATTAGATATCATCGCTCTCAGAGTTTATGCTTGTAAATATGTTGGGTTTATTAGTACATTAAAGTAGATTACACTATACCCTTGGGGCAAATGTGAGCTATTGAAGTATTAGTTATTTCCAAACTTCACTGAAGGCTTCCTAATTAAACGAAGGAATAGACTAACACTAGTTTTCAAAGAATAACAAAATATTCTTATTCATGATATTTGTCGGGAAAATGCCCATTTTGTTACCATTTTCCTTTGAATCGCTTCAACGTTAGCCTGATTGACACGTATTTTTAACAGACAATAGACTATTAGCCCAGCAGCATTCAACATTAGGTGACTCATCTTTTATTTCTCGTCGGGTTTTTGTATGAGAGAAAACATTGATGCAGTTTTGAAAGTAGTCATTAAAATTTATAGGTGATTCTTCCTCCCTGCTATCGGCTTTATATGTGTAGTTTTTAATAAATAAAAATTTGCGTTCTCATGTTTGTTACTTATTTTTTCTGTTTCTTTACTCAGCAAATCAAAACTTTTGTGGTGTCATAAATGCCCTCATGTTCTTACAGTAACCTATTCTCGAACCACAGCTGACTGATGTTGCTTAAAAATATGCAATTCATGGTGTTTCAACGTTAATTTCTGGTTGGAATATATTATCCACAGCTATGATCTTATATGTAAAAAATAATATTGGTTGCAAAATGTACTTTCGCTTTTTAGTATCCACAGGTGTTCACTACATTGATAATAGTAAATGAAATGAAAAAATGATGCAACTTTGAACATGATTGGCATAATTGTTATTATGCCGGTTGATACTCCCATATGATCGCATGAGTGCTATAAATTTTTATCTGACTATTTACTTACACTTAAAAACAGTGGCGCACATGCAATGTAGCATTTATATGATGTAATTATTTAATATTGCTACGTAACAGCTACCCTTGTGGTTGAAGTTATTATACACTCGATACCAGGAGTAACAGTTCGAGGAATCACGTTTACTTCTACTTAAGGGGTTACATGGGTTTAATAGTTTCAAAAAATGAGTTTTTATGTTCCTATTTCATGCTCAAATGTCTCCAGATTATTGGTTATTTGGTTTTAGTTGATCCACAACTTAATTTATGGACATAATTAACCGATTTTTGAATATTTTGCTTTGAAAATTTCCCAAAATAGTCTGAATATATCGATCTTTGAAATAATTAAAAGCTTGAATAAAATATTTCATTTTTTATATGAAAAGATAAAAATTATGGAAAATACGCCGTTTTATCTTCGAGGAAAATCCTTACAGAGAATTGTTAAAAACATCTACTCGGACTGACGTGTAGAACGACTTGGCGCTTTTTTATCGACATCTTAAATTGAAAGCGTACAAAATACAGATTGTGTAAGAACTGAAGCTGCTCCACGTTTCAAAGCGATGTGCTAAGAAGATCCCACGTTCTCGAGCCAAATTTTGTTTAGCGATGAGGCCCAGTTCTAGCTCAATGGGTATGTAAACAAGTAAAATTGCCACATTTGAGTTGAAGAGCAACCTGGGGAGATTCAAAAGCTGCCATTTGATCCTGAAAAAACATCGGCTTGGTGTGGTTTATAAATCGGTCGAGTTATCGGTCCATATTTCTTCAAAAATGATGCCAGTGAGAAGGTAACTGTCAATGACGACCGTTATTTGGTTTCAGCAAGTTGGCACCACTTCGGGGAGCAGATTATTACCGAACTCAATAATTTGAATGTTTGGTCACAGTGTAGTCGCTGGAAACTGCAATGCCGTTAGTTCGAAAGAGAGGACACCTGAGTCTTGTTAACATAAGAGTTTAGCAGGCGCTGGTCAGCAGTTAACTGCTGCGTGACTACGAAATCCTTCTGGATGAGTACAGAATGTAAGAAATTAGCGTGCATCCGCTAAGGCTAAGAATTTTGCCGGTCACGAAATGTCAAAGTCGCATAGAGGCAGATGAGTTGGAACCAGGAACCCGGAACCTGGCAAATACCCGGAATTGTTATCAGCAGCATCGGAAAATTTATTTCAAACCGCTTTATTGGCTTTTGAGAGTATTTTTGATCAATATTTAGGAGAAATTAGGTAGCACAATAGACCTGTATTCTCAGTTGTCCAAGTTGGTTCCGTTTTTGGAAAGGATTTTTTAACTTAACCAAACTAAAGTGACCGAGATGAATTAGTTTACGGCTAAGGTAATAGACTTGTAGGTTTCTGAGCTTAATATTGTTATCTACGCGCCAGCTAAACCTTTGAAAAAGTTAAAATGGAACTTTTACAAATATAAAAAGTCAAACAAAAGTCTTGTGCAACCAATTTCCTGCCGATTTGTGTAAAAATATGTAGCTTGAATGTAATATAAACAAGAATAATGTACAAATATGTATATTATCAAATTCAAAACAGCACTAAGGGTTCTATATATAATATATATGTACGTAGAGTATACATTCGTACTAATGTTAAATTAATCATATAGCGTATACAAAACTGTGGGCCCGACTTTTCACTTATTATGGGTATATGTATCTATACAATATATAGGCTATATGAAATCTTTAAAATCCAAAATTTCTTCAAAGACTCTTGTATAAAGCCTTCCTATTGAAAAAATTAAAACATATAGAATGTTAAAAGTAAGCTTCAGATGCCATAAGTCAAACGTAGGAAACGAACCGGCTACCTACTCGCTCACGAAAACACAACTTGTTTATGTTCACAACAACAGAATTTGATTAGCAAGATTAATAAACTGTATAAATGTGCGTTAGATGGTCTACGTTGAAGAGCTTTTGATAGAAGCTTTTACAATAACACGGAAATTAGGTGCAGTTGTAATACAGGGTACAACGGTGAAGGCAGTGAAAATATTTTAAGATTTTTTTTTTTTCGTTTGCCAACTTTTAGCTAAAATTACCAATTTAGAGGTTATTCAATATTGTTGATACGCAAGGGTTAGAGTGAAATCAAACTAACAATAAATTGAACTATTTATTTAAGCGCTCTCACAACAAAATTAAGTTAAACTGCTTAACGTAGAATTAAGCGAACAGCTGATCCATTACGCATCCAAACTTGTTGGCTTTCCCACCTTGTATTTGCTACAGTGAAAGCTTCCAACTATTAATGTTTTTCTTTTTGGTTTTGCTTTGCTAAAATTATATTTGCTGCTTAGTTTAGCTTTACTCTTCGCTGCTGGCAAACACATTCAGTTAATAAATAAACTTAATCAGTCGCAAATATCTAAATAGTTTTAAATATTGCTGCGCATAATTCTGTGATATAAAAAATATTTTTAGTTTGTTTGTCTTGTGCCTACATTTTTAAAATATTTTTTTACACATCCTACGAGTATTATTAAAAAGCAATTAACCGTAATGATATCAAAGTTTACTCTTTTGTACGCCGGCAGTGGCCAGCAGGCGACCAAATGCGTAATGGATCAGCTGTTGGTGCGTCAGCTGTCAAATAGTTCGCCGCGCGCTCAACATGTAAGTGATTATTTATATTATTTACTTTTAAACAAGTAAAATAAAGCAATTTTCCATTAAATTTTCGGTATTAAATGGGTTCTGTTTACTAAAGGGTTAGCTTAGGTTAGGTTCGTATAGTTGTAGCAGGCTAGTGAGCCACGCAGACTACTAAAGTATTCACTTTTCTTTTCCAAATGATATTAGTCCGAATTTTATACGAGTATATACATATTTATAGTCATTTGAGAGGCACGTACTTTAGTTCTTATTTACCAATTTCTATCACAACCACATTTAAAAAATAAAAGACGCTGTTCGATATTTTTGCTTAGTCATTTGTTTGCGCTATTTTCCTTCCTCGTTATATCCACTCCTCAATTTTTTGAATAAATAATTTCACCAAATTATCATTAAAAAAATCAGCAAAAATATTAAGTTCGGTTGTGCCGAAACTGTAATGCCCTTCACCTACACAGAAGATTCCTTAAAGAATGCAATCACTTTGTACGGAAGCTATACGGACACCATCTGAACATATGTATACCATTGCTTTGAACAATAATCCATGCTGAATTCTGTGAAGATATCTCGTCAATTATTTAAGTACAAGACTTTTAATGTTTCAGTTTCTACGGCAGCTATATGCTAAGGTAGTCCGATCTAAAATATTCTTCCGAGAATATATGTACATTGCTTCGGACAATACTTCACGTAAAATTTCGTAAAGATATCTCTTCGAGTAAACAAGTTTTCGGTCAGTTTGTATGGCAGCTACAGTTAATCTGATATCGGCAATTTCGACAAATGAACATTTTCTTGTCGATATCTCAAAAACTGTGGAACTAATTCGTGTATATACAGACTGTCCGAATGACATCAGTTTTATAACTATTTAGTTAATCCATTCAGCTGATCATTTATATATATATAACGGGTGATTTTTTTGAGGTTAGGATTTTCATGCATTAGTATTTGACAGATCACGTGGGATTTCAGACATGGTGTCAAAGAGAAAGATGCTCAGTATGCTTTGACATTTCATCATGAATAGACTTACTAACGAGCAACGCTTGCAAATCATTGAATTTTATTACCAAAATCAGTGTTCGGTTCGAAATGTGTTTTATCGACAAATTTTGTTCAGCGATGAGGCTCATTTCTGGTTGAATGGCTACGTAAATAAGCAAAATTGCCGCATTTGGGGTGAAGAGCAACCAGAAGCCGTTCAAGAACTGCCCATGCATCCCGAAAAATGCACTGTTTGGTGTGGTTTGTACGCTGGTGGAATCATTGGACCGTATTTTTTCAAAGATGCTGTTGGACGCAACGTTACGGTGAATGGCGATCGCTATCGTTCGATGCTAACAAACTTTTTGTTGCCAAAAATGGAAGAACTGAACTTGGTTGACATGTGGTTTCAACAAGATGGCGCTACATGCCACACAGCTCGCGATTCTATGGCCATTTTGAGGGAAAACTTCGGACAACAATTCATCTCAAGAAATGGACCCGTAAGTTGGCCACCAAGATCATGCGATTTAACGCCTTTAGACTATTTTTTGTGGGGCTACGTCAAGTCTAAAGTCTACAGAAATAAGCCAGCAACTATTCCAGCTTTGGAAGACAACATTTCCGAAGAAATTCGGGCTATTCCGGCCGAAATGCTCGAAAAAGTTGCCCAAAATTGGACTTTCCGAATGGACCACCTAAGACGCAGCCGCGGTCAACATTTAAATGAAATTATCTTCAAAAAGTAAATGTCATGAACCAATCTAACGTTTCAAATAAAGAACCGATGAGATTTTGCAAATTTTATGCGTTTTTTTTTAAAAAAAAGTTATCAAGCTCTTAAAAAATCACCCTTTATATATTTACGTATTTATATTTTTAGTTCTTTAGCTGATTCTTCTGTTTGTTAGCTGTATGATGCCGTTCAGGGTAAAAAAATATATTTTGATTGAGCCGGATAGGGGTTAAATGATAAGAATTATTTTGCGCGGTCACGCAAGATAATGAGTTTACCACCACATCAATCTAAAGTATCGTGTTTACAAAAACAATAATTATAGTAAAGTATTTTTAATCGATTTGTTTACTTTGATATTTTGATTAATCAAGCTTTTGTTAGACAAGAATATTACCTGTGTAGTTCTCATGCTCGCAAATTAGAGAATAACAAGTTGTGTTCTCCTCACCTTTTAGTTTCATTAACTAAATTCTATTTTAATGAGAGTACTCAGCGGCATTTGTTTACAAACAACTTGAAACTTAAAGAAATTTATGTCTCTATATATAGTCTCTATATATAGTATATACTATATACGAACTGTTTGGGCATAGCTAGATACGACTAGCATTTCTGGACTCACATCGTGCTAAAATAAAGGCAGAGAACATACTATACGAGTATATCACAGAGAAGGCTCACGACGCTGAGAACGTAAAAATATTTCTGACTAACTCGGACAAGATGAGCAAGAGAAAATAAAAAAAATGAGACAGAGAATACCAAACATTGTTTTATGTTCTCTGCCTTCTCTATAATATACGTTCTCTACTGAAAGTTTTAATTACCATAGTCAAAATTATCCGATTTAGGTAAAATATGTAGCGTTTTGTTCGATTTTAACAAAGTATATTCAAAAGGCTACTCTCATAAAAACCCTTATTCCTATTGCAGGATATTGGGTCAATAAATTTTCATAAGCTTCTCTTGAGGGCAAATGTTTTACCAGCAAAATCTTTCGCCATAGACAGGAACAAGTAGTAATTAATTCAAGACAGGTCCAAACTATAAAATGGATACACAAGAACTTCTCAACCAAGCTCCTAAAGAACTTTTGGCGAGTCACTATCGTTGTAAATGCCTTGACGTTACCCTGTTAGAACACAATCCATGTACTGAATTTCCATTCTTTCTTTCTTTTCAAACTCAGATATGATTTAGTTTCGAAAGATTATAAAAAATTTCTGCAGTTACTTATTGTACAGAACTTTTATCGAGAAAAGGTAATCCTTACATTATCCTCTCGTTCTCTTATATTTGCTACACAATAGTGGAGAAAAGCTTTTTAAAAACAAGAAAACTATACTTAAATGATATTTATATACTAACTGTTAACCGTTTAAGGTGATTCTTGAGCATTTCGAAACCAAGGAAGAAGCACGTGAGGACCCCGAATGGGTAAATGCGAAAGATTACGAGCAGATTCCTGGCCCTAGCAGCTATCGTATGTTGAGAGATCAATTACCAGGAGGTAACAAATATGATTCATCACCGGCAATCAAATTTATTAAATAACTATACTATACCTAGGTCGTCTATATAAAACTAACATGCATGTATTGGAAAGGCATTATCGTGAACGATATGGCGATATATTTCGTATAAGTGGAATTTTGGGTAAACCCGACACTGTGTTCACCTTCAATCCAGCAGATTTTGAAACAGTCTACCGCAATGAAACCATCTGGCCGGTAAGGGTAGGTTTGGAGAGTTTGGGACATTATCGGCTTAAGAAGCGACCAGATGTTTTTCAAGGCGTTGCTGGCTTAGTCACGTCGTAAGTTGTAGATCTAGTGCAATTATAACAAATAATATGTAGAGTATAGACTATTTATTTATTTCAACCTTTTGCAGACAGGGCAGAGCTTGGGGCGATATACGTAATAAAGTAAATCCGGTTATGATGAAGGTACAGAATATCCGACAGAACTTGCCAGAAGTTGATAATATTGCGCAAGACTTTTTGGATAGGTAATTTGGGTAGTAAATTTATGAGTTTTTAGTTTAGTTTTGGGGCTCTGTTTTAAGTTGACTAATAAAGTGATCAAAAAAGAGGTTATTAAGATCCTTCCTCGTCAAAACTTTTAAAATTTCCCCACTGTTAAACAGATTGGACTCAAAGTTGGACCACAACACCGGCAAATTGACCACCGATCTTACAGAAGAAATTAAAATGTGGGCTTTCGAGTCGGTCGCGGTGGTCGCGCTCAACACGCGCTTGGGTCTTTTAGCGCGCGACAAGCCAGATCCTAATGTCCTAAAAATTGTCGACGGTATGAATGCATTTTTCGAAAAGGCCTACACATACGATGTGACACCGTCATTTTGGAAGTACATTGAAACACCCGGCTTTAAAGAGCTTATGAAAGCTTATGAAGATGTTACCGACGCCACCACATTCTATATTGAAAAGGCGATGGAGAAGTTCGAAAATGAGCAAAATGACGAAGCGCGTAGCGTGCTGGAGAAACTTTATCGTATAAATAAGAATGTGGCTGTGGTGATGGCTATAGACATGCTGATGGCCGGTTTGGATACGGTATGTATAACAGGCGATAAATTAGCAGACCATTTCAAAATTAATTAATAAATTAAATTCTAGACCTCTGCCACAGTTATTTCGGTGCTACACTTTTTGGGTCAAAACCCCGAAAAGCAGGAAGAACTGCGCAAAGAGCTTTTTAAGCTGCTGCCTGATCCAAAAATGCCTTTAACTGAGGAGAATACCAAAAATATGCCTTACTTGCGCGCTTGTATAAAGGAATCGCTACGCCTTAAGCCTATCGCCAACGGTAACTTCCGCCTGTCCGGTCGTGATATTGTGCTTTCCGGTTATAAGGTGCCCAAAGGCGTCGGCGTTTATATGGCTACCATGTCACTTTCCAATAGTGATGAGTACTTCGAAAGAAGTGCAGAATTCTTGCCAGAACGTTGGATCAAGGCAGCCAAAGCCACCTGCCCAGTCTCACAGAAACACAACCCGTTTGTCTATTTGCCATTTGGCTTTGGTCCACGCACATGCATTGGCAAGCGGCTTGCCGAGCTAGAGATGGAAACGCTTTTAGTGAGATTGATTCGCAATTATCGAGTGACTTGGGTGGGTGAGAAGCCACTAGAATATATAAACGATTTGATTTTGCGCCCAACTGGAGAAATGAAGTTCAAGTTTGAGAAGTTGTGAGCATAATTTTGAAAATAATATATAATATATGTATGTATATGTTTATATATGTGATATGTGTTATAATTGTTGAAACTAGAAATAATATTTAATTTATGGGAGAATAATATTTCATTGTAAACTAATTGTGAGTACAAGTATTGTTATTTTGTAAAGAAAAGCCAAATTATGTTCTTAGTTATGTTTGAGTGTCTCCAAATAGCAAACATAAAACATACTTTGTTTACTTTATGGCTAAGGGTCCCTAAAGTCGTAACAGCTCGAAAATCAAAATCAGCATGCCAACGACAATTTTACTGCACACTTACTAAGCCTCGGCTGGGAGAAGGTCAGAGAATTTTGGTTTTTTCGGTTTCGACTCATTTTTGGAGCGGTATTCGCTTGACAATTTTGTCATCACATTCATCATCAGCTACGTTGCCAAGCGTCCGTTTTGTGACCTCTATTTGAACTCGTTCTTGCAAAAGAATCAGTTCGTCGTTTGGTACGAGTCTAGTATTCATTATGTTGAGATCCTGTGCCAGCTCTCTGAAGACAACAAGACGGTATTTAACACTGTTTCTTTAGTTTTCGTCCATCGTATCGTCGGTAAGAGAAATGACTCGCATGGGATAAGTTTGTGATGATTCTACGACCTTTATTATATTATTGAAAAGTGTTTTTTTATTATCTCAACTCAAAACAGACTCTGATGCAGAGTCATCATGTTAGTGAAGCAAGTTGGAAAACTGTTCGTCAACACTAAAAGCTATAAGAAATAATTTTTCGGATCAGTAAAAAGGCTACGAAAGTAATTTTAAAACACTAATTAAGCGGAAATTCTGTTCTGGAATTTTTTCACTATTTTGGACATAAAAACATAAAAAAAATTACATTTTTTTAAAAGGCAACTCTGCCAAAAAGAGTTATTAATGAAGGTAAGATTTCACTTCCTATTATAAGTAACTAATTTTTTGTAACATTTGCTTGACGAAGCAGAACATATTGCTATAAACAGCAATTCTCAAAAGGCCTATAAATTTTATTGCTGCGAAAATTTATTCGAAACCACATTCCCAAAGCACTTCACACGCTTGCCGCAGTCGTAATTTTTTTCAAGGGAATTGAAAATGAAAAAAGTGTAGGTCAACCCTAAAAAATACAAATATTGCGAGCTAAAGTGAACTTAATTTAATTTTGTGCAAAAAGTAAAAGAGATGATGAATGAATTTCATACTAATGAAAAATGAAAACAATACACATCACCCACACCAAAGCAACAACATCCACAAGTCAGCAAGTCGCTTCCACAGCAAACGGATCATATTTGCTAAACTAACGGTTTATGTTTTTTGACAGCTCTGCTACTTCCACATTCAATTTTCACGCACTTTTTCGCTACTCAACGAATTTTATTCTCACACGTGCAGCACATAAAACAAAGCAGTCGAGAACCAGCACCAAAGTGATAAATGACTAGCAGAGGTGTCACTCACGTTGTCTGAACTCTGAACTACGCTAGCGTGTTGCACCAATGAGTTTCCGCAACACTGAGTTCACTGCTCACATAACATAATTAAATCGTTTAAATATTGCACGTTTTGGTATTTTGCTTTGCTTTTATTGCGTTCCCGCTGCGTGCGCTCAAAGACAAATTAAATATGGTTTTAATTGCTGTTAACTCACCATTTCCTTATCCTCTTGACTGCGCGGCCAAAGCGTTAGATTTACGAGTATTTCGCCCATTTGACGCTCTGGATGATTTAAGTCATGCAATGGCAGGCAGAGGTCCTCCGCTTTGCCCAACTCCAATGTCGTCAAATCGATTTGTGCGGAACCCATGAAATCATCCTGCAGTCCCCAGTCATAATCGAATACCTAAGGGGAAATTCATAAATGAGTAAGGTATGTAAAACGGTGTGTATAATTTGAATTTTTAATCATTGCTTGCGCTTTAATTTGCATAAATAATGATGGAGAGTTTGGGAGGTTATGATGACTTACTTAGTAGGAGTAAATAAATGAAGGACAATATAAAAGTGAAGAGTAGCTGTGGCATTTAATTAAAACAGCAAATTTCATACAAACCCGAAATTTAATATATTGTAAAATATTTGAAAATTCAAAAAATAGAAAATACGTTAAAGAGACAAAAACACTAAAAGTTAAAAATTTATTTTGATAAGCCTAAAATGCAGCCGATCAAGATATCGATACTCTAATGAATGAAAACGTGATGAACCGAATTAAACACATGGAAAGAGATAGCGAGCTAGGGTCTATAGTTTGCGATGCCTTCGGGAAACTTGGCGAATCATATATTAAAAGGCGTTTTGAAACATTTGAGGAATCAAATCAAGGTAACTCGTTCTTATTTGTATAAGAATAAAATTTTATTTTATCAAGACAATGCGACCTCCATCGAGTCTTTAACCTAAAAAGAAATCTCACTAAAAAAATGTAGCTACAATAAAGAGATACTGTTCGAAACTGTGTGAAGTCTTTGAGGTTTTTAAAAGCCATTCATTTGCTATAACAATGTCGAAATGTCAGCAAATCGCTATTGTTGGCTTGATTTTGAGAGGTATTTTGTTAAAAAAAAAACCCTTGTTTATGTAATGAAGGGTATTTTGCGGCTAGGTATGTAAGTATGTATAGGTTAAGTGGCTGGGGATCACATTTGGACTACTTTGTGGATTCCTTTGTGAAATCAGGTAAAGAGTCTTGTATTTGGATATTAATTCTCGACAAAGCACTTTGAGCTTTCACAATCTTCCTAGATATTTTATTCATATTCCCATCATTTCAGCTGGATGTCTCCAAGTTTGAGATCCGACGTATTTTGGCCTTGATCTAGCAAAGGCTGGACATTCGGTAAGAAAGCATTGAGATGATTATATATCTTATTCTTCTAAACAACTTATCAACTGGCATATCACATGAATCTCGATTGGGCTGTGTCCCGTTAGATCTACTACAACTGTCGAAATGGAAACTTTGCTGAGAGCGCAGAGTTCCCTAGACTTTTTCTGATTTAACCTGATCCAGAATGAGCTTGTTGCCGCACAATTACTAGTATATGACCAGTTCGGTGAGGTCCAACCACCCTACAGTGGTGGTCTTACCCGATCCCATTCTATAACCAGTGAGACAGAAATACCTAAGCTAGTAAGCTCAACTTTGTTTTTCTTGTTGTTATCGTAGCGACAGAATTCGGGCGAGTTTACATTTCTTGATGTAATGAAAACACGGAAAACAGCTGTCGTGGAAACGATTCATCCGTTTTGTAATTACTTGAGGTTCCGCTATGGCCAGACATCAAACAAGGCTAACTATGAAGGTATACAATGCCAGAAGTAAGGTGTCGAGAACTCCCTTCACTAGTCTCGAGTGTACGGTCAATGAAATTAGTATCCCCGCTGTTCTATCGGAATGGATGGGTAACATTGGGGGCGAAGCACTAGATCCACTGATACCTTTAGTGCAGTCACTTCTGCTTTAGAGTTGTTGCAATGGTCAGGAAGCCTGAACCTAAAGTTAACGGATAGTAACTGAGGGTATATAAAACTAACTGCATCATATTCGAAAATAGTGTCCAATTGAAAGTTTTAAATAAGAAAATTTATATGGGAATTGAATACCAGCTGGTGTTTAAAAGTTTGTGCGCCAGTTGACATTTTTTGTTCTAGGAATTTTTTTCGTTTCTTCTTTTCTCATTTACCCATGAATTTAAGAAGACATGTACAAACAAGTTTCTTCGAAAAAAGCACAAATATTTGCCAAACTTTTTTACTAAATTTTGGCTTAAGCATTAGCACCAAGTTGGCACATCCGTTTCTCCTGTTGTTTATCGTTTAATTTCCAGAGAAAAGCGTGTTTCGCCTGTTTATTTAAACGGCATTGGTTATACATATATACATATATAGATGCATACTTACACATATTGTTGTATTTGAATATATTTGGATTTTTCAGCAGTGCTGTTCATTCGTTTGCGCTCTTGTCTGTAATCGTGTATATTTGTATGTATGTAAGCATGCACATACAATATGCAACGGTTCTTTATGAGTAAGTGCTGTCACTTGGAGAAGATAAGTATTTGCAGAAGCCAAACTTTAAGTGTCTGCATCAATAAAATATAGACGAAATATTAAATATTGACACATAAAGGTGGATGTTAAGACATTACCGTAGACATCGTAAATATTTAGAGCCAATTCTACTAAGAATCTTGGCTGGTGTCATTAGATGTTTTTATTATTTTAGTTTAAGTACTACAAGTATCATTTACTTGCATTATAAATTGACAAATATTAATAGAGCAGTTCCACAGTTACGCGGTTGAGCAGCGCAGTGGGACTGTGCTCTTAATCCCAAATGATTTTCAATAAAAATATTCAAATTTAAGTAGTTTCGATATGTATGCATTACCACATTCATATATGCATTTACTTATAAATTTTTCATATATATATATATATTTTTCATGTATATATCTACATTTATAAACATACATAAAGAAAAATGTGTGTGCAAAAACACACATTTCCACATGTGGCATACAAAGCCATAAAAATCAAGTGTGAAACTGACAGGCATGACTTTTGGTTCCAAAGTTTTCCGCATCAAAAATTTATTTAGTACCACGTATATATGCGTTCGTGGGACATCATTGAATAAACATAAAAAAGTTTTTACCTGTGGTTCGTTCGACGAACTTACATGCATGAGTAATTGATGAAAAATAGAATGGGAGGTTAAACCCTTTACTGTGGCTCTGACACATGTACTTCCAATGGGGATTAAGCTACATATCGGTATACTAATTGGAACTTTACAGTATATAGTATATTTCATGTTTTTTTTTAATCATTTATGTTAAACTCTATGAGAATTTGTTAAGATATTAATTATTTTTGGCATTTGATAGCAAATCCGAACTATTTTTAAGTTGTTGTTCAGCCCATTCACGAACATACGACGATTCTGGTGCTCAAGCGGCTTCTGTTCTTATGTCAATTTGATCTTGTTAGGATGTAGACCAACATCTTTTCGCAAAATCGACACAACGACGTCACAGAGATGTCCAACGTTTGAGAACGACGAGTGAGAGGCTGATTTGAGTCTTTCTCAATTGATGCGCTAGCGACAGCAATATTCTCGACACTACTAGCACTTCTTTGTCTCATTGGCTCGGGAACATTTTGTGCTGTGTCTATGTATCAAAATTTTTGCACTAAATGCTGAATTGTTGATCTGACAGAGCGATTATTACGACCATAAATTGGACTCAGCGCTCTTAAAGTTGCGCCCACTGACTCTGAATTTTGGTAATGAATTTTAATAATTTCGACTTGCTGGATCGTATATCTATCGATGATGAAATGGCAAACCTTACAGAAGAAATATCAAAAGCGCGGGAAAAAATAAGCCATCGTTTGTTGTCCCTATCGGTCTTCTTTTGAAGCTTCCTATTGAAAATCTCTATACATACTTTGACAATGAGCAGTCACATTAAAAAAAAAAAATGAAAAATGTTGAATTGTACCAAAATTTAGGTAATTTTTAGGGTGCCAAAACTTGATTGTTGAAGATCAGGTAGAAAAACTAGTAGGTTATTGTATTCCTTTATTCATAACGTGCAGAAAAATGTTATGATAGTGATCGGATGGTTTTAATATTATATTTATCAACTTTCATACAGGATAAAATTTAAAAAAAAAAATAATAATAATTTAAAATGAGTATGACTTTGTTTTTTTTCTATGACAGAAAATCCCTTTGTTTGCTAATTAAAAATAAATTTTATTACTCTCACAGACAGCACACAAAGCTAAAATATGAGCTTACTCACCTTAACATTAATGGGCAGAAAGGGATCTTCGATGGGCACAATGAACACTTCATCCCACACCGGATTCAGGTCTCGATGAATTGTGCGCGATTTATGCAGCAGGCGACCGCCAACCTTGAATTTTACATAAGGATCACTTAGGCCTGCGTAAATGCACAAACAACAAAGATAAAGAGAAAGAAAGGAAGCATGTAAATGAGTGAAATTAGATTTGGCTTGCAGCGCGGCGTTGAAATAAAGCGCTTACACAAGTAATTTCGAAAATAAATTGGATAATTTAAAAAATATTGTTGGCGTCCTTTCAATGGCACACAAACAATCTCACATATACACCCAAACAGAGCGTGCTACTCACCGTTTTTGTCCATGGCCATCAAATCGCTGCCGCTCTTGAGATGCACGCGCAGCTGAAAGAAGACGTACTGTCGTAAATGCGCTTCCTTTTTGCGGCGCAACTCTTCCGCCTGGCAAATGAGAACGTTAGTATTTTACATACGAAATTAGTGAGGAGGACACAACGATGGCGAAAGTTACAAATGAAATTAGTTTAGCTAAAGTAGTGAAAATCAACCGAGAAGAAAGGACATAAAATTGTGAGTGTCGCATGAATGCAAAGCAGATTAAACGTGAGTTAATGCCAGCTGCATAGCGACGATAGAACTTTGGGTGGAATAGAATGAACGAAAGTGAAATGGAAGGAGTGGATGCTAATGCCTTAATGCATGGAAGAGAGCATTTGAGTAAGTTGATATACTTGAACGCGTAAAGCGAAACTTATTTAGATCGTTGCTATATTCAAATGAAATTAAAGTTTCCGCGTTTTCGATAATTACTTTGTTCATTTAAAATAGAAATGATTTTCCGTAGTGCTCTTTTAGGAGGTGAAGTCTTCTCTCAAGAGCGATTGTAGGTATTTGGCTAAATACTATACAATGGGTTCACAGGTGGTGCTATTACCCGGATTTGACCAAATATTCAAGACGTCACGGAAGGCATTCTCCGGAATAGCCTTGAGAGCCGAGATGCATGCTGCTTGGATCCCCAAATGTTTGCCTTTTATCGGCCTTTTCAGGCAAGGAAACAAAAAAGTCCGGTGGGTCACATCTAGGCTGTAAGGTGGCTGCGAAAGCGTTAGATAGCGGTTCACAAGAAAGGTGGTGTGAGCCAGTGCGTTGTCGTGGTGAAACTTCCAATCGGCTGCGATGTCTTGTCGGACCCCATTAATCCTTCGCTTGATTCTATTGGGGACTCCCACGTAAAACTTGGCGTTTACGGTTTGTGCAAGAGGAGCAAATTAATGATGGACGAAGCCTTTCGTCAAAAAAGACAATGAGCATTATTTTCCGGACAAACCCTGTATCTTCTAACTTGAAAAGAAGTTGATGCGAAATTGTTTGAGTGATGGTTGAACCCGTTTTGAAAGTAATTATTCCCTTTTTAACTTTTAAGTCTTTGAAAAAGATAATGGATGTAACCCTACTCTAACCAAGTGGAAAAGCTGTCAGGGGTTTCAAGAACTGATATTATTTTCCATTTCCAACTATTTTTTTGTAGTTTGTGGATTTATTTAAGGATTCCAATACTGACTATCTTCTCACCTGCAGCACTTCGATTTGCTTCGACGACACATAGTCCTCCATCGTCGCGCCGCTGCTGCCAACAGCACTACCATTACCGCTACCATTTTCCGGATGCTCTTCGATGCGTCCCTCCATGGAGCCACCGAAGCGATGTATCATTTGCGCCATTTTCACGGAAGCGCTGAATTCCTTCGCCAACGGTGAACCACCTATCGTTGTAGCACGGTGACGTGGACTTTGTGTAACCGAACTACTTTCGGAACTATAATCGGCTGCATAATCGGTGCTCTCTTCGAGAAAATCACTTGGCGACTTACGGCCCGAACGATCCTTACTTTTCGCACGATTCCAACGATGCTTCAACGTATTGAAAAAGCCGTGCGTCTTTTGGAAGACACCACCGGCACCGCTGTGCCCTGAACCACCGGCGCCACCACCACTACCACTATGCGCTGTAGCGGCACTTTTGGCACGTTTCGGCGATGTACGTGGCGAATCACGTTCACTATGGCAGTCGTGTCCGTTCAATTCCGATGCGGATTTACTTAAATGGCGGCCCAGTCGTTGCGTGAGCTGCGGCGAGCCATGCGGTGTAGCACCCTGTGATGCCTGACCGCCGTTATTGCTGTAGTGCTGTGTATATTGGCCGGCACCACTGACGCTCGGCAAATCTTCGCTGTAATGGATGCGCGCTGAAAGTACGAATGAGAAAAGAAAATGAATTGTAAGAAAGTTATTGATAAGTGTACATAAATTGGAAGGATTTATTTTTGCTTGAATAACAGCCTTCCGCGTTGTTGCTACACAACCAACTGACGTTTGTATTGACATTATTGGTAATAAATTCGTAAGGGATTCTGTGGTGACCCGACAGTCAATAAAACCAATCTCATTACAGGAGAATTATAGCGCCTAAAGAGCGACAGGTTAGCTGATAAAGTGTTGACATATGAATTTTTAACACTAATCGACATATTTGACATAAGGATTGTTAAAAAAACGGAAATTTTTATTGTAATATATGGGAGTTGAGATCGATTCAACCCAATTTTATCTATTAGTATCATGTCAAACACTAAAAAAAATGTTCCTGGATTTCATTAAGATGGTGAAATCACCAATCACATGGAGTAATGCCATCCGGATGTTCGACAATTGTTATGTTAGGTATATGTGGACTCAGGGAAGTATTAACCCGATTTAACCCATTTTTTTATAAATAGAGTTACTATTGTCAGGAAAACATTCTCTCTAGATTTAAATTTTATAACCCATACATTGACCCACAATTTCGATTTAAAGTCAACCATAGATACTGTGGTTCACATTTTCGGTACTTCTTGGTTGGGTCGTTTTTACTTTCCCGAAATATTCTAATCCTCTTAACATGGCGAATACTATTTAGGAAATGAAAAGCACTTATTTAAGTGAGTTTAAAGTCAAAACCTTCAAATATTCCTCAGAAAATTTTATTATGAGTCAATATTTTTCATTTCAGTACTATGATTATTTCACCCACGTTGATATGTCGGTAAAGCTTCTCGGTTAAACCGACTTTTCGATTTGAAGAGTTTAGAAAATGTGTTCTCTAATATCTGAAAAGCCCTATTCTATGTTCTCACAACTCTTAAGAGACTTTGCTCTTGCTTGTTTTCCGGTATACGGTCTCCAATACGAGTATCATGCAATGTTTTGGATATATTTCGCTTTAATGTACGGCACATTACTAGTGGCATCGATTCGGAACATGTATGTATGTATATTAAGTTTTCCACGAAGTTTGTAACATCCAAAAAGTGTTAAGAACCCTAGAAATAAGTTTTTGAGATATCGATCTGAGATTTTTCACACGTCTTTTCTCCCTAAAAAGCTGATCATTTGTTGAACCTAACGATATCGGCCCATCAAAGCATTTAGTGGCGAGATAAACGGATCGATCAAAAGCGAGATGAAGTACCTTTTATACATTTTTATGCTATTGGAAATACACCTGTGATGAGTATCAAAGCTAAGGTAACTGAACGCGAACCGTTCCGTTTTTAAAGATAAGTTAATTGTGATTATATACTTCAGATGAGTAGCTCAGCTTAAACTACTGTTGTTGCGCTTAACTAAAATGGCACGTCTAACAATATTCCCTAAACACAGAGATATCTTGCATGCTTTCTAATGTTGCCGCACCACCTACCCTGTTATATATACAAGCCTATCTAACAAAAGCAAAGCAACAATCTTCCACTTGGGAATACTTTTATGCCTTTTCAATTGAGTGTTTTTGATATTCGAGTGCACTTAGCCAGCTACGTGTATGCCTGCGCTGGTGCTAAACATTTATTATTGTAAGAATATTCTTTTATATACAATGTATATCTACATATAATATATGCCATTGTATCTATTATATGTATATACCATTTGCTTACAAAGGCATACATGTGTACTTGCGTATTCTATTCATTGCCCATGAAAAGCGCAAAACAAACGCTGCGCCCCTTGATGTTTTTAAAAATTCATCTGCAGGAATTTCATTCATTTTGGCTACGCCTCGCACGGGTTTTCTTCCACAACTGAATAGCAACATTGCAGATTAGCTTTGGGTGCTTGTGTGAGTCTTGCAAGAAAACACACCTGTGTACTCTTGAGGTAATAATGACATGTTCTCAATACTTTTATGTTCTCTCTAATATATATTATTGTTTTTGGATCCTTGCTTTTAGAGTAAAAATTTAAACTTTAAGGTTGTTTAAAAAAATAAAAAAAAAAAAAATTAACTTGGGAATAACAGATATCCTTATATACATATATTTATGTTAAGACGAATGGATGCTTAGAAGCATGGTGTAGGTATTAGTGATAAGTTTGCATTGTACCACTGTTTTTTTTTTTTAAATTTTAAAGGTTTAAATTTTAAATAAATTTCTAAAATAATTTAACTTGTTTTAACATATTTTCTGTTTAGTTTATGTATTAAGCAAACCAGCAAACTAGTTGAAAATCGATATATCATACAGTTTTGTAGTTAATCTTACTTTACTTAGAGACTGCACTGTTAGGAAATCAGAGCTCAGGTGTTCGCTCTTTATTTTGGCTTTGCGCCAAATTATTTTTTCGTGACACTTCAGCACTTTTGCTTTATTGTAGCTTGTGCATAATGAGCACAGAGTGTATTTTCAAGATTTATTATTTAAATTACCCAAGTCTTTGGCTCTAGCACGTTTTTCTACGATAGAAAAGACTCTTTAAAGATTTTTTATTTATTTTTAGTTGGAAATATTTTGACAATAATTTAACCATAAATGTTAATGATTTATAGTTTTCGTCGATTAGTCAAATTCCGGCAGTGACATTTTCTCATAAATTTTCTCAATATATTCTTTATAGTAAGACTCTTCAATTATAATTTCGCGCGAAAACCTATTAGTCGAAATAATTCTGTCTAGGTTGGCATGTCTTTCAGTGATATCTTCGCCAAATTTCACATCAAAATAATCAATAGTATTTAGTACACGCTTGTCTTTCTAAAGTAATCGTATATAAAGTGCGTTCGGCGATTTTACGATGAGTGAAATTATTCAAAAAAGAAGTTGCATCCAATTTTGTAGGAGGAAGAAAACTTCTGTTGCCGATACGTTCATAATTTTTGAAAAGGACTTCGCTGACATCAACTTCAACACGTCAATAAAATAAAGAAATTCAAGTGCTTGCGAATGAACGAGTAATAGTCAAAGATTTTACTGGCATAGTTAGAATATCGGAAAGATTAGTAAAAACTATTTTTAAAGATAATTTAGGACGTTTTCAAAACAAGCTAAGAGGCATTGTAAATGCGCCTTGGTACTGCAGAAATGCTGATATTCATCGAAACCTAAGGGTGAATACAGTCGTGGATGAAATAAGGAGTCAGGCAGATGCCCACTACAAAAGGTTTAATGCAAATATGAACGAGAAGACGAGAAATCTTCTCTTAGACACATGCCTTTCTAGTCGATTATGACGAAAAAAAAACACATAGTTTAGTTGGAAGCTAAAATATGTTTAAAAGAATTAATTATATACCAGACAAATCTTGGCTTTTGCACCGTCACATAGTGCATTGATTTTGCGGAAGTTTTTCGCCAAAATTTCAACCAATAACGTGCCGTAATCACCTTTTTTGCCTCCTTAAGCTCAGTGTGCTATTCAGAAAACTCAAACGACCATTACCTGGAAAATGTTTCGTGTTAATTAAAGACTTTAAAAACTGTTTTGAGGATTGGAAAAAATCTTGGGTCAAGTGTATTGGGGTCAAGGGGGATTACTTTGAGAGGGACGACATATATTTTAAAGAATAAATTAAGACTATTAAAATTATGAATAAAATAGTAGTAGTAGTATACCGAAAAAATTTTTTAAGTTCTCTGAAATAATGACAACATCCCAAATAATGCTATTACAATTAAAGCAGTTTATGGTACAGGGTAGGCCATTTAAAGTTGACCCATCTGGCAACGCTGTAACTTTTAACAGCGCTGACAAATCGGCTAATGTCATACCGCGTTAGAAGCGTCATTCGAAGACAATTTATACCATGGAACAGTACACTCCAAAAGAACGCGCTGAAATTGTTCAGCTTTATATTCAAAAACTCATCATGTCAGACGAGGCACATTTCTCGTTGAATGGAGGCGTAAACAAGCAAAATTGCCGATTTTATGCCACCGAAAATCCTCAATTAATTGAAGAACAGCCTCTTTACGACCAAAAAGTAACAGTTTGGTGCGGTGTTTGCGCGAATATGATCATCGGACCGTATTTTTTCGAAGACGATGATGGAGCCACGACAACAGTCAATGGTGAGCGTTATCGAGCCATGATAACGGATTTTGTGATACCCATTATTCGCGAAAATGACATGGATAACTTCTGGTTTCAACAGGACGGGGCTACATGCCATACAGCTCGACCAACAATCAATTTATTGCGACCATTTTTCCCCGGGCGATTGATATCGAAAAATGGTGATGTAGACTGGCCACCGAGGTCACCAGATTTGACGCCACCAGACTTTTATTTGTGGGGTTATTTGAAATCCAAGGTATACGCTAATAAGCCAAAGACCTTAGCTCAACTGAAAGCCAACATTCGACGTGAAACAGCCGCCATATCATCCGAAACATTGGCCAAAGTCATGGAAAATGTCGAAAAAAGAGTGCATTTAGCTGTCAAAGCTAAAGGTGCCCATTTACGCGATCTAATTTTTAAATATTAGCTGAAACAAATCCCCTTGGACCAAAATAAATTATTTTTGAAATGAACAAAAAACATTGTTTTCTTTTGTTCTTTTTTTTTAGAAACAAATGGGTCAACTTTAAATGGCCTACCCTGTATTAGCTTTGATGTCAACTTTAAGGTTATATCCATTTGAAAGTCAGAAAAAAAGTCTTTTTGTCAATTAACGTTTCTTATGAAGAGCCTCTTTTATTACAAAAAAAAAGGAAAATGTCGGATAACCTCCGAAAAAAGGTGTTTGGCAGTGAGGAAGACTTTTGTGCGTACAATTATCTCAAATTCACCAACCAAACATAATTTTTATTACAATAAATGAGTATAGATAACCGTAGGAAGAATTTACAACTTTTGGCACATTTTTACCCAAAAAAGTACTTCTGTGCAAAAAGTACTCCTCAAACTGGCTTATTCTTATTGTTTCTTATTCTTTCGATCCTTACCAGACAATAATACTATCTAAGAAGTTTGTGTGAAATTTCCAAGCCAGTAATTCTCCAGAATATTATCTCATCGACTTTGAAAACTACGTTTCAGGAAAAACGTGTTCAAATTTTGGGAATCGAAATAAAACAGAAAACCGACTTTTTGGATTTCCCAAGTATATTTATAAATCAACTAATCAAATTAATTTTGTTAAGCCAATGTACTCTCCTCCTACTTAAAATGCATATAAACTTATTACACCCCAAACAAAGCAATATCCATAAATAAAAAGTAATGCAAAAAGTTGTAATTAGAAATAGAGCTCCAGACATCCATAAGCTCTATTTCAGTGCTTAAAAAATACACTAGCTATCAGAAGAAGTATAAAAATAAACAAATATTATGACAGCGAATTACGCAAATAATATTGCAGACAAATTATATTGGCATATTTATTAGCTCGAATAATGTCAAAAGAGCAAAGTTGACAAGGCCAAGGCGGCGAATATAAACGGGCGACACAAACAATATTTATTTGTGTAGCTGGTCTCAATATTTTCAAGGTTGCCGAAGTGCGAGTGTTGGCGGCAACGATGACATTTCCATTGAGACGCAGCTTAAAGTGACGAAAGAAATATGATAACGGCTAGAAATACTTTAAAATGACAAATTATGCTAATTTTGCGTGATGAGAATTGTGCTCATTAATTACCTGGGTGAATTTTGTTCGGTCGGCAGCAAGCACAGAGCGCCGCTGGGCATTTGAAGCTTTTCTTGTACTTTTTACACGAGACGCCGTCTGCCATAAAAAGTAAATTACATTAAAAATATTGTATACTATTTTTTATGTTTTCATGGCAACTCCTCAATTGTGCGGAGCCATTATTTTTGGCGCAATGATGTCGTTAAAAGTTTCTGACTTTATTATTCCGCCACATTGTATTTCGATTTTGTTATTCAATTAACGGCAAAGTTTATTTGTTTGTGCAGGCAATGTTTTATTGTGTTTGAAATGTCAAAGTTTGCCTATAAATTTTCAAATTCCATTTTATCCACAAGAGTGCGTTGGTTCACATGATATATGTGTATGTGACTGTACATAAATAAGCTTGTGCGTCGCTCCCTGCATAACACACTTTATTATTTGTTTGTTTATGCGCTGGTAAATTGCACTTATCCGCATTATTTACAATCCACCAAAACATGTACATGTGCACTTTGCTGTTGCTGCTGTTGTGGTTTTATGTGGAGTCTCCGAGGAGTTGCATTTGGCACTTCCGTGCATTTACGGCGCACATATATCCAGTTGCACTGTTATGTTGGGTACATAAATTTCATTTAGATAATTTTATTTCACTGCACACTTGTTTTTATTGCAATGCATTTGAAATTTGTTGCAGTTTGCAAGCGCTGCTCACTGAAGTACGGAAATTGTCACTTATACGCCATGGTGTCCTAGCAAATATTATATGTAGTAGAATATCCACGATGTTTTAATTAAATAACTGTGTGACATTTGGTAAAAATAAATAATATAAACAAGTAATTTAATTACAATGTTAAGGAGTATAACTAAACCTCAAGGGAGTATGACTTATTTTAATAAAAGAAAAAATAAGCTAAGTAGTTAGAGTTATATATTTATGATGGTTAAAGCTCGCCAGTAAAGAAAAATTACTGAGTATCAAATATACATAATTGTTTAGCTGCACCAACCGATCAAATTTGACACGGACAGATAAAATTCTTTTTTACGTTTTTAATACAAATTTGTTAAAGCCTTCAAAATATGTCTTTGGGTTAAAATTTGGACTGAGAATTATCAAGAAATTAAATTTTTTATTTTATTTTATTATCCTAATGTATGTACATATGTATGTTTATGTATACACATAGAAAATTTCATATCGTTCCGGTGAATATTTCCGAAATTACATGCAAATTTGAAAAGGCGTTTCAGAGTATTTGGAAGTGCATTCAAATCTTTCTTAAAATGTTTTTGTTTTAAATCGGTGACATTACTCGAAAAGGGTTAAACCGATTAGTCTTAAACTTTTACAAGAGCTTTTTAAATATATATTTTTGTAATTAACTGAAGAATTGTTCTCTCCGATAAATATTTTTTTATAAACAATTTAAGGCAGATTCCTTCGATACATTACTAAGTTTAATATTTTTGAATCAATTAATTTAATTCTCAGAAAAACTTCTGGAAGATTCGCTTTTTTCGGTCTTTTAACTTGTGGGCAAAAGTTTTTGGAAAAGTGGAAAAGGCCCCACCCCCTTATATCTTTAATGTGCATATCTTCTAAATCACTTAAGCTACAATAACCAAATTCGAACGAATATTCGAAGACCTCCTACCGATAGTGCGAAAATGGATGAAATCGGATAAAAATCCCGCTAATTCCCCCATAACGGTACTGTTAAAAACTACTAAAAGCCCGATAAATTAATAACATTAAATTTTACCACCGAGATGGTATGAGAGGTCGTTATGGGAGCCGGTGTATAAATTGGACAATTGGAAAATTGGATGGCACCACCCACTTTTTGGTGAAATCTTATATCTCGGGACCTGTACAATCGATTTCGACAAAATTTAGTACGTAGAATTTTTTTCACATTCTTACGTATGTTCCGTTGTGAAAATGGATAAATCGGACCATACCCACGTCTACTTCTTCTATAGCACAACTTTAAATTCCACTTCATTCGTTCAGTTTACAATACTCATTTCAAGAAGGAATTAATATAGCGGAATAAAAATTTGCACGAATAATGTGTATGTATCATTGTATATCACGTTATGATAAAAATTATTCTAATCAACTGTTCAAGGCCGTAGGTACCGAACAGTAACAATAGTTGACTTTTGTTCGGAAATATAGATCAGAATCCATTTCCTACAGTCACCATTCTGTATGTAGCCAAAATGGGTTGAATCGGGTCAATACTTCCCAGAACCCCCACATACCTAATATAAAAAATTTCGAACTTCCCGATTCCTTTATGCTGGATATATCGGCCAATATGTGAGTTATGCGAATGAAAATATGAGAGTATATTTTGCCTATAACGGTGTATCTTTGTGCCTAATTGTGATACAATTGGACGAAAACTTGAGCTATCCCTCATATAACCATCGTAAGATATTTCCCTGGCTTCGATTTCTGCAAGTTACAAGAGTATAAAATGTTCGGTTGCACCCGAACTTAGCCCTTTCTTACTTGTTTATTTTTGCTTTCGTTCACTTTTGGAACGCCATTCGCTATATTGTCGAACAGTTTTGATTTAAAATTCATAAACCCACTTCTCGTCACCAGTAATAAGTCGCTTGATGAATGGAGGAATCTCAGCTACGATATCAAGCACCTCTTTTGCGATCTCTACTCAACGTCGTTTATTCAAAAGATTCAAGTGTATCATTAAAACGCTTCATACCCCAAATATTAAACACAATGTGTGGAGTCTCTCCAAGTTATCCAATGCAAACAGTATGATTTTTAACCATTTTCTTTTTAACTGCTTCCATTTATCGTCCATAACCGAGGTGGGTGAACGAATCATGAGAGCATGAGGCAAGTTTTCGTTTCACTAAGTGCTTTGAGCCATTAAAATACTTTAGTTTGTGATAAAGTAGACTCACTGAAACAATTTTTTTAATTTAATCAGCGATTCCAAATTTGTCGTGTCAAAATAAACAGCTGCGAAACACTAACTATTTGAGATATAAAGATCAATTAGGAGAAATTTTTTGAATTCTCAAGATGATAGAAGAAATGATGAAGATATTAAAGAAAAACTGCGCAAGCTGTTCTCAGAAAATCGTGAGGCACGGGTATAGAACATATGAGACAACTAATTCGAATAATATCAAGAATTAAAATCTTATAGAGGAATCATTGTTATACATGCTTATAAATTACTTTTCCGTTCAAAAAACTTCGAATCATTTTAATCAATCGTATACCAAATATAAAACAATTGTTTTAAAATTTTATAATTCAAAGTGCACTCCAAAAAACTAAAATTATTTAATTAGTTAAGTACTCAAATTATTATATTTTTGCAATTTAATTATTTATTTCATTTTGCAATTTTTTTTATATTTCACACTTTTTATTTGTAACTCCAAGTAGATAATCTGTATTCTTCTGTATTAATCTGCATTATCACTTATAATAAATTCATACAGAATATTACTCATACGCACAGTACAACACAACACTATAGCATAATGTAAACACTTGCTAACCGTATATTTTTAAAGTTTTAATTTTTCGCACGAATTTTTCACACAAACTATTTCAACGATTAAAGTCACAAATTGCCAAAGGTGAAACTCATTACAAGTTAATAAGCGCGCTAAGTTCGGATATGTGCAACGCATCGCACGCACTGAGGAAAACTATTTCGAACCGGTTGTGTGGCGAGCGCCTAAAAGACTGCCAACCGTGTGAACACACAAGTGACGTGATGAGACGACAGCTGCGATGACGACGATGACGCTTACGACGGCAACGACAACGACAGCGGCCACGAGGAAAGTGACAGTGACAGCGACAGGGGGGATGCGCATGCTGGCATCGGAATGTGACATTGGACACCCGCTGCGCTTCAAAATAAACGCCTCGCCCGACTGTCTGACAGCGTGAATGTTGAATGTTATCTGCTGTGTAATGTGATGCGCTGAGCAGCACTCGCGTACCCACAATAATTTGTAAATATTTTTATTACAGATGTGCTCATGCATACTTGGCGACAAACAAATGTGTAGCTTATCCCCAGGCGCTGCATATAGACAAGTATGTGGGCACATAAGTTTGTGTGTGTGTGTGTGGGTTGCTGTTAGCGCGCGTTGGTGTAGTGAAAATTGTTTCAAGAGGCACATACAACAAATGCAAGTACACACCCACACAAGCAGGCACAAGCAACTATACTTGCATATATGTATGTGTATATAAAGATATGCACGTAATGGGAGTGGGTATCATGTATGTCCTCAACACAAAGGAAGCTGCTGCTCATAATGCTGTTCGCGGGCGCTGCTGTTACTGTTGCTGTTGTTGGTGTTGTTGTTGCTGTTGTTCGTGTTGATGTGGGTTACCGAGATTACATGTTGTGACTTGCTTTGGTATGCATGTAGTCGTTGTTGTTTGGTGAGTGCATTCACCGTTGACTAGGTGAACCAATTTTGAATAACTGTTTATGCTCTGCCATCACACGTACGCCTTGGCTGCATGTATGAGCAAATGTATGCTAAGTACATAGAAATCGTGGCATGTACTTACAACCACGCTTGCTTGAGTGGGAAATGGTAGCGGATGTGAGAAATTTTTGCGTCAATTTCGCTTTTCAAATATTAAAGGAGCTGCTTGTCATGTATGTAGGTGTGAGAAGTCATAAATGCATGCATGTGTCATTATGAACTATATAAATATGCGCTATATGCAAACCTGCGGGAAAATTGTTTGTGAATTATAATATTGGTCTTCTATGATATACCACTGGGTCAAATTTGACCCGGACTGATCCATATAAACTACGTGGGTAAACGGGATCGAATTTTTTTCTGTATTGGTAAATCATTTTCTTATGTTTATATGAAATTTGCTCTGCATATGTCAATTTATGGCTGTTTGGTTTTTGTTTTTTTTTTTTTACAGAGCGACAAGTTGAGTCTGTTGAGTTTTGGCCTGTCAAAATTTATACAACGCGTTTGTTTAAAATTTTTTTATTTCCAACACATTTGAGTTAATAGTTTGGGCAATTTTTGGGTAATCTTTTGGGTAGTTTTGTAATCTTTTGGATATGAAGGATCTCAATATTAAACTCATACTCTTTTGCAAAAACGACCAGGAGTAGAAGTCCTAAAATAAATGATTGACAACATAGCTGAGGACCTTATATTCATCACACTCATCATAACTGGCGACTAAAGGCGGGTGGTAGTATCACATCGGAACTGTCCAACAATTTAACGAATTGCGCTTTAAAAATGTATCGAAACCGAAAACCCCAAAATTCGGTGACAACACTAAAGGCCATCCCAGGCTTGTAAGAAGTTTATGAAAACTTGGATTAAACATGCTTCTATTGGCTAAAATGCAATCTAATTTTGAAGACGATATTAAAGATTTGTTAAAATTTTTTATTCAGTCTGGATCATGTCTGATAAGATTGGATCAATCCGTCTCCCTAGACCACCATTTAGAAAATTTTATACATAATGTGTGGTCCATATTTCAGGTATCTTATATATTTCCTTCAAAAATTTGATTCACGACTGACGCGTGATCTTAAAAAAAGGCTTTTGAAAAGGGTACCTCTACTTGGACCACCCGTCATAAAAATATTTTTTTATTCGAATGTAGAAGTTTATTTTTTTCGCAGTAAAATTTATAAATTTCGTTCCCTTTTCCTGAAAAAAAAATATCAAAACTAATTAAATGCTGCAATGTGCCAACTACCGCAAGTTCGCTGTGGTTTTCGCTCACCATATGCCAATGCAGCAAAGCTAAAGTCAAAAGCTCTACACCTGACCGCAAAAGCAACCAAAACACATTATGCGAGTACTCCTGCTTTGCTCTCAATCATGAATATGCAGATATTTAACATTTATGTAAACTCACATAAGCATGTGGCATAAATATGTACATATGTATGTATGTTACGTATGCAAATAGTTCTTGGCAAAATGGAAATGGGACAGTTCAAATTGTAGCAGGTGTTGTTTGTTTATTGTTTGGTTTCACTCTGCCCAGAGTAAAGGTGCCAAGCATTGTCTCACCGCTTGTTTACTTTGGCAGTCTATATATTTACCATATACTATATAACGGGTGATTTTTTTGAGGTTAGGATTTTCATGCATTAGTATTTGACAGATCACGTGGGATTTCAGACATGGTGTCAAAGAGAAAGATGCTCAGTATGCTTTGACATTTCATCATGAATAGACTTACTAACGAGCAACGCTTGCAAATCATTGAATTTTATTACCAAAATCAGTGTTCGGTTCGAAATGTGTTTCGCGCTTTATTTTGTTCAGCGATGAGGCTCATTTCTGGTTGAATGGCTACGTAAATAAGCAAAATTGCCGCATTTGGGGTGAAGAGCAACCAGAAGCCGTTCAAGAACTGCCCATGCATCCCGAAAAATGCACTGTTTGGTGTGGTTTGTACGCTGGTGGAATCATTGGACCGTATTTTTTCAAAGATGCTGTTGGACGCAACGTTACGGTGAATGGCGATCGCTATCGTTCGATGCTAACAAACTTTTTGTTGCCAAAAATGGAAGAACTGAACTTGGTTGACATGTGGTTTCAACAAGATGGCGCTACATGCCACACAGCTCGCGATTCTATGGCCATTTTGAGGGAAAACTTCGGACAACAATTCATCTCAAGAAATGGACCCGTAAGTTGGCCACCAAGATCATGCGATTTAACGCCTTTAGACTATTTTTTGTGGGGCTACGTCAAGTCTAAAGTCTACAGAAATAAGCCAGCAACTATTCCAGCTTTGGAAGACAACATTTCCGAAGAAATTCGGGCTATTCCGGCCGAAATGCTCGAAAAAGTTGCCCAAAATTGGACTTTCCGAATGGACCACCTAAGACGCAGCCGCGGTCAACATTTAAATGAAATTATCTTCAAAAAGAAAATGTCATGAACCAATCTAACGTTTCAAATAAAGAACCGATGAGATTTTGCAAATTTTATGCGTTTTTTTTAAAAAAAAAGTTATCAAGCTCTTAAAAAATCACCCTTTATAAATATGGCATGACCCATATATAAGAAACGAATACTTGCGCCAACTCATGGTCATAGAACGGCAAGTTTATTATCTAAACACAAATTTCTCGCTCCGAAGTGATTTTTTTGTATATATGTACGGTCTTTTAATTGTTTATATATACATAAATGCATATTTTCTTGTCTAAACACCATGGAAACAAATTAATGAGACACCTGTTTTCACTTTTTCCGAGAAAATTAAAATGTTTAATGGAAATTTGTTTATAGTTGAACAATAAACGCATGCATTTCTATATATACTTTAACCCGACAGAATTTTCAGAATGAATTTCTGTGATTAAATTATATAAAAATTAGAATATATTAGGTTAGTCTGTTTTGGTCCGTTGCGATACCAGATGGACTTCAGTTACTAACTTAATGAACAGTGGTCATCAATATGGTGCCTATGATGCGTGGGTTTACCAGTGGTCCTCAGTTTTTTGAGTGTTAGTCGTACACCATTATTGACAACCTCGTCCATTATTTTATTACCCTATATACCGTTGTGACCTGGTACCCAGTAGAAGTGAAGTTGCTTGTTTATGGCTACAATTTCCACTGCTGCGCTGCTTCCCAAGGCACTTTTGGCCGTTATGCGACACGAGTTTACTTGATTGCTGCTTGGCTGTCTACGTAGATGTTGACTTTGGAATTGCCTGCAGCTGCATTTCGCTCCAGGTTCAATGCCAGACCCGCTTGCAATGCCAAATTCTGAACTATATTGATAGTAGTGGCCATAATACCGCTAACAGTCTGTAGGCACTTACCGATAGAATCAACGGTCCATATTTCTTCAAAAACGATGCCATTGAGAACGTGGCGACTGGCGGCCATGATAACCGACTATTTGGCGTCAGAAATTAGAGCTCATGATCTCGGCGACATCAATCAATGGATTTATTGACAGAACACTTCGGTGAGCAGATAATTTCTCGTTTTGGGCAGGTTGATTGGCCACTAAGTGAGTGTGTCCGCTAGACTTTTTCTTGTAGAAATATATAAAGTTTAAAGTCTATGCGGATAATACCGTTTCGATAAGTAAATCAGATTACGTCCTCCCAAGATTAGATTTCAGTAGGTAAAAATTAAGTGTTTTTAGAGTTAAATGCGGTCCTCGATAGCACAAAACAAGAGATCCGTACAGAAAGCAGCACTTATCGCAGTACGAACTATATTTTGGCAATATATGTATGTATGTAGTAGAATTACTTGATAGTAAAAATTATATGTTTACCAATTTAGCTTAGTTTTAAGTAATTGAATTTGATAGGCACTAGGCAAATTGAACTAAATTAAATAAATTAAATTAAAAAACGAAAAATACTCACTTGCGATGTTGAAATTATAAGAATAATTGCACCAAAATTCATAAAAGACTTATTATGATAATAATTACTTTCTTTTTGACCCACTAAAATCCGGAGAATGCTCTAATTCTACAGCTGAACTCGTGCAACAGTAAGCGAGACAACTATTTCGGCATCCACAGTATTACCAGCAGTTCACTTGATTATGATAATAAAATATTAATGCGTTTCATAATGTCATTTAGGCTTGGCTGCATGCCATAGACAGGCAATAACTGTCTGTCATCCTGAATATTAAGGTAGTGTAATGTCAACCTGCAAATGAGCCGCTTAAGCCAAAATGAGGCACCTGCCAGGTATATGTAACCATACAATGCGCATGCATTCATGTACTGCACGCCATATATAGCAATGACCTAGACAGCACCTGGAGGAGGACATGAAAGCACTTTGGCAAATTAACTGTGACAAATTTTAATTAACTCTATAAGAACCGTTACATCATTTTTATACGCGCATCGCTTGTCACTCGATTGCGTGAGGCAAATGAAACAAAAGTGGTATAGAAAATATGAAATTATGTGCGACAATTTGTACTTGAGTCGGACTCAACCGCAATTTCGTTTTCGTGAAAGTTCTATCATTTTTTGGGTCAAAGCGAAACACAATAACAAACGCAAAAGATTAAATGAGAGTGAAGTAAATACCAATATTTGTATCCTGAACCGAAGTTTAACTTCGAAGTCGCAGATAATTTCGTCTTTCTTGGAACAAGTATTAACACCAACAGCAATGTCAGCCTCGAAATCCAACGCAGAATAACTCTTGGCAACAGGTGATACTTCGCCCTGAGCAGGCAATGAGAAGCAAAGTCCTATCTCGACGAACAAAGAGCAAACTCTATATGTGACTCATCATCTCCCTACTTCTTTACGGTGCAGAGGCATGAACGTTTTAAAGATCAAGTGGAGAAAGACCGTCAGTATATACGCGAATTAGTCCCTCAGTTATCGAGATATCGATCTAAAAAAACTGTCTATTTGTCCGTATCCCCAATATCAAACCAAATAAGGTTCTTGTATGGAAAACTTGGATTATTGTCCGAGGTAGCGCTACAATCAACGAGCGTATTGTTCAGATCGGATCACTATAATATATAGCTCTCATAAAAATCCCTTTTATACCCATTTATGATAAAAAAATGCACCTGAGTAGGGTATATAGCTTTTTTGTTTATATTTTTGTTGTTATCTTCCATCCACTTTATTTGCGTGAACTTATCTTACGTGCGCACGTAAGTATTAACGTTCTTTACGTCGATAGCAGGCGATTACCCTTCTGTTTCCGCTTTTCAATTCTCTGTTATCTTTCACGTAAATTACCCGCAATTCAGCAACTTTCACGCACATACACACACGAACATTAATAGTTAATGTGAGCAGAGTGGGTTCGGTGAAGCAATGCACGCAGTCATTTGTATACTCAGCTGCTGCTTGGCTTGTTATTTGTTATCCTGCCCATGCATGTCAAAGGATAAACGAGAGCAGCTTGTTGCCGCTGTTGAGCTTGTGCTCACACATACATACCATACATGTGCGCATCCATATGTGTTATTACCATATATAGCATGTGCATATTTGAATGCCCGTAATTTAATATGTGCTTATGCATTTTTAGCAGCAAGTAACTCCTTTGGGAGAAATTCGACACAAATTGTTATTTTCTGCGTTTTGTTATGCTTCTGTCGTGTACTCGTACATAACGGCTCGTTAAGTATGCGCTACGCATTTGAAAGTGTTTTCACCACAGAAAGAGGGAGATGTTGCTGCAAATATTAGTAGCCAACAAAGTTGCGTTGAATCGGCTGTCTCAAACACTTTTAAGTGTGGCGGAAACTCTTAAAAATTGCTGACCTCGTTTTAGAGTGCTTCCTTCTGAAGCTAACATATAGTATATAATAAGAGTCGATTGATAAAATTACAGTATTGCTGACTATAGAATTTTAAATTCAGCATATGGCTACCAGCTGGCTCCTGTGAATTTTAGGAATACTTGCAATTTCAGTTTCTAGCAAGTTCTTAACTCTCAATAATTGCTATTCTCTTTTAAATATAGATTTACATTTCAAACGCTCTTTTTTCAATTTACTAGCTCATTTCTTTTCTTTTACTGATATAGTAAATAGCCCAAGAAATCGGCTGCCTCCCAGCAAGCGTTTGAAATATGATGATTTGAGGGTTCCTTCCATTTCCTTTAACTGTGTGATAGATTTTTTCGTGGCATTTGAGCGTTAAACAATTCAATTTACAATATGATAGACAAGTCATGGACACGACGTTAACGTCTATATAAAAAATAGGAATCGGATTTATGAACAGAAAATACTCGGTTCCGAAGTTCTATCGTTCATAACATAAAAAAGAGACTCTCTCTCAGATCACATATCCGAAAAAGGCCTAAACCAGAGAACGTATATAAAAGAAAAGGTTCACGACGCAGAGAACGTAACTTTTCACAGGGTTACTCGTCCGATATGAGCGAGTTTCACCACAGAAAATTATTACCATGTTTCACAATTACATTTACATCAGAGGACTCGAAAATAACAAATTTAAGCATTTTCAGTGCTAAATAAGAAAAAAAATTATAATTTTAATGTTAAGGACCTTACGCTTACAGATTCGCTTATTTACTGTGCGCAAACGATGCTTACATGTTAAAGAGTCAATATGTCGCAGTACCAACGCGACAACAAAGAGTCACAACATTATGTTGTTGATAGAAAATCTGAATCTGCCGAGAAATAAGCGAACGATCGTCACCGCTCTTACAGCTTTGCCTACAAACTATCGTAAATATATATGTTTATGTATAAGCTTACATACATATCGACGCTAATGTTTGGGAGCCACGACAAATATTTAAAAAATGGCAAATATTACAAAACGATAAAGGCTATGTTGCCACTTTTTTCTGCGTTTTGCGAGTTTGCGGGGTTGTAAATTTTCTCTTCTAAAATCTCAAAACGTTGTGCAATTTATGATTTTCAGCGTTTGCCCTCGTTGCGAAAGGCCGATTGTTGACAAACGCATGCTCGGGGAAATATATTATAGATGGGTGTACTCTGCTTGTTAAAAGTACGCTTGAAAATGTTTTTGTTCTCGGATTTACTGCTTTTGGGCTTCGATAATTTGGCTGTCACATTGACTTGTGACCCTGCCTAAGCTATTTTAGACGATTGATGATCATGATACATGTGCATATCAGTTTTGGATGATAAAAAATACAATTTAAACTATTTTTTTTTGTTATATACATTTGTAATAAATTTTACATATATTATGTAAAATCCAGTCGATTGCACATGTACATATATGAAGCCCATCCCGGAAAATGCGTATAAAAAATGTGTTGACGATTGGAAGAAGCGTTGGCACTGTGGATCGCTTCAAATAGATGTTACCTTGAAGGCGATAAAATGAATTTGGATGATGATTGAAAAATTTTTAATTTATTTATAAATTTCTGATACTTTCTTGGCAGGGTTATACTATATATATACTTTACAGGGTCTCTGACATTTATTTCTGGCTGATTTATATTCTTGAAGACATAATGACTATTTTTTGA
Organism: Bactrocera dorsalis; assembly: GCF_023373825.1. NCBI lineage: Eukaryota > Metazoa > Arthropoda > Insecta > Diptera > Tephritidae > Bactrocera > Bactrocera dorsalis. The sequence goes on along the minus strand of NC_064305.1, from coordinate 82,743,697 downwards.
ATTTCCTTAAGTATAATCAAGATTAGAAACTTAAATTTTTCTCTCGCTCCAATAAAGAAACAGCATATCTGTTACCTTTAATCAAATATCGCAAAGAATGTTTTCGGAATTCCAAAAATTGAAGTGTATTTGCAATCTCAACAATGATATTCCTGTACTAATCAAATTAAATAGAAGTATACTTTTAAAGTTGAAAAGGGACGCGTGTGGAAGAGTCAAAACTACCATAAAAAAATTAAGTCCGAAGTTTAAATACCCACCAGCTGAACCTGTGAAGAGCAAACTCTTCTGTTCCTACTAATAAAGATTAATACAAAAGAGATGTCGCTGTGTCTCCATAAATGCAAAATGCTTGCATATCCTTTGCTAGCGCTTCCATTCAAAGTGAAATTGCTGCAAATTCCGCAGAATGCAGAAGCGGAAATAAAGCCAGCAACAAGGCGGAAGTTGACAGTTAATTCGAGACAAAAGCACACATATGTATGCAGGGAAGTGTAAAATGAAGTGACAGCCAATTTGGCCACAAAAACTCACCTGTTGAGGAAGTCGGTGTTGCAAATTGCTCTGACGATGACATTTTGTTGCTGGCGATAACGTCGCCGACACTTGTTCACTATTTAGGGGGGCGTAAGTAAGTGCAGAAATGTTCTAGTTGCCAATGGAGTTGTTATTGTTGTTGTGTCTACTGTTAAACGCTATTTTGAATGCACTTTGCTAACGTTCTAACTTTGATTTGTTGTTGTCTGACGCTTATGACTGGTTGTTGTTGATTTTGCGGCCTCACTTTATGTTATCGTGACAATGCTGATTAATCGCTGCTTTAATGTTTGCCGTTATTTTTATGATGCACACAGATTTTTTATTATTGTTTTATTTTTGCAATTTTTATCTACCGTAGCTATTTTCTAGTAGTGTCGTGGAGTTTAATTTTTCTTTTACATTTTTATTTAGCCAGCATTATCTATTTTTATTTTTCAGCGAATATTTTATCAGAAATAGCTACTGTTATGCACTTAAATATAATTTATTATTTATTAAACATGTTGCATGCCATTTTAGTCACAGCATGTTGCTCGCTGCATGCGACCACCCATTCATCACTTTTACTCCAGCCACACCTTCCTAGCGCGCTCCTACACACTGCCTCACTAACTAGCTGCAGCACTTTACTAGCACTTCTAACTATTATCACAATTTCGCCGTTGTTTTGATTTAGCCTTTCGCTTTGATGTGTTGTCAACACGCGATAATTACCACTCATAGCGACATTTGCCGTTGTGCTGCAACGTGGCTATTTTCTTCCTGTTTTCTTTCATGGAATTGCCACATTTTATCATTTTGTATTGGCTTGCGTGTTCTTGAGTCCAACATTGCGAGCATAGCCACCCCCGTCTGTGTAAATATTTGCCTTAGTTGCCTTTTAAGTATGCCAGTTTGGCCATCAACATTTTCACCTTTGACTCTGTGTCGTTAAACTTTATTGTGACTGTAAATGCCGCCGCCCATGCTGTCCAACTTATTTTGGCTCCTTGGAAAGTTCTGCGTGTTTGTTGTTCTTTCATTTGTCATTGGCGTCGTCAAAAAAATCGACAAGTCGTTCAATTTGCATGTTGCAATGTCCTCACTTAAGTTTAAGTATTTTTTAATAGGCTTTATATTGCCTTGATTTGCAAGTCATAGCTGTAAATAGATAAGAAAAGGGGTTGTCGTTAAGGTAAGCAAACATTTTCTTATAGATTTACATACGAGTATATAGTTTCTTGTATTTGATTACATATTTTATTTAATTTTTTTATATTTATTTATTGGACAATACCCTTCACAGGTTTATTGGATAATAAATAAATATAATTTATGCATATAATGTATGTACATATATCCCTAAATTGGCATAATTAAATTTATGAATGCAAAAATCGGTTTAATCGGATCAAGTATTTGAAAGATTAAATGCAACAAATGAGATATTTATATAAAAAACAAGAAATAACTTTAACTTCGGCTGCCCCGCTTCTGCTGTTAATTTTTTTATAGCAAAGAGTATAAAAAGAACCTTTACTGATTTTGAGCTGAGTCAGTTTGCATTACAGCAGTAAGCAATAATTGTTCGATTTGGCCAATATGGTCGGAGATTTAGTGATGCTTTGTATTACATATATTACATGCAGAATTTTGTGAAGATACCTCAGCAAATTAAAAAGTTTTCCGTACAAGGACTTAAGTTCAATCTTTCAGTTTGTATGTCAGCTTTTTGGTGAAAAAAGGACGTATGCGAATCGATCGAAAAACAAATTGTTAAAAAATAAGTATGCACTTTATAGGGTGCCCGACGCTTTCGTTTGGGTATTACAAAGATCGTGGCAAACTTATTATGCTGCCTAGAGGGTATCTTGTACGATATATCTAATTACAATCAAAAATAAAGTAAATGGGCAATCGATTCAGCTGAAAAAACTAAAATATTTTTTATGAAGATATTTTTCTTGACTTTTATCGGTTAGTATATAAGACAGCTATATGATAAAGCGTTCGGATATAAATAATATATTTAGAGATTGTACCGTTAGCTTGGACAATAGCTCATTCCTAACGTTAATTGATCGAATAAAAAGTATTTCCGTATTCTCAGACTACCTTATTAAGGTAGCAATGGCTAAACACGTAGGTGACCTCCGGAGCAAACGCAATGAGTGCATAAACGGCCAGCGCCAGTGGTTCTTCTCACTGAGTGTAGAACTGGCTGAACAAAACACAGAAGCCTTGGTAATATTTACTAGAAAAGTGGAGGAAAGTATGTCTCTCACCATAGGGGAGTGTAAAATTCATTCACAGCCACAACTAAGGTATCTGGGGGTAATAAAAGACTCAAGGCTTTAATTTAAAGTTAATTTGACGACGAAATATACAAACATGTATTATTTCATTGCCCTCGTTTTTAAAGTACAAGATTAAAACTGAAAAACTTCACTAGGTGATAGTTTTACTGTGACAAATTTGATGACACTCATGTGTCACTTCACTGAGAAGTGGAAAGCTGTAAAGCGAAGCTATTGAGAGTACGTCATGACCACAAACATTTCTTTCTGTCTGAAATCAGATGAGTTATAACAGCTTCATTTTTATGATTATATATTGGTAATAACTATACATTAAAAATGTATTTAAATGAGAAGAAACTAACTTAAATAAAAGTCCCTAACCATTGCTTAATTGCACGTTGGAAACTTTTCTCTAACATCGCCAGCCTTTGCTACAATTAATTAACCTAGTCAATAACAAGCAATTACACTTTAGAAAGACTTAATTAGCACTTGCGTTAATAGTCACTGTTGAGTTGAATTTACGCATGCCACTTGGGCTTAATTGTCTGCACAAACAAAACTAAAACAGCAGCAGCATCAAGTCTCAAACATACTACATACACATACCCACCCGCTAACTGTTGTTTAAGCGTTTGTTATTTATTAGAATAATCGCCGCTTGGCAAGCTAATTTACACTCAGCTTTGCACTTCGACGTTTATTTATTATGTAATTTTCAGCTTTCCGCTGCAATTGCGTCCGGCCAGATAGCTGGAACCACTAACCGATGGGCACAATAGCCGTCAACGGCCGTTATGCTGCAGCCACATACATATAAATAAAATGAAAATGCGAAGCAGAAATTTCCAATTAAATTTTAATGCCTAACAGCTTTCAAATGTGAGCACGCGCTCGAAGGAACTGTCACGAAGGGAGAGCGAAAAGAAGCGCGAAAGGCAGTGGAAGAATGAGCGGCGGCCCCGAAGACAACGCCATTTTAAATTGAATTTGTGTGCTACTTTGCGCTATTCATAGCGTTTACGTGCTGGAGACGTGCCGTCACCGCTGCTTCTTGGATTACTGCACACTGCGCCTGCCACGGCGTATTAGTTATGCTGCGCTGTCAGCAAACATAAAGACAAACAAACACAAAATAAACTTTAAATAATTGAATTTTAATGCATAGTGATGCTTGCGAAAACTATTAAAAACACGTTGTGTCTATAAAAAAGTAACACGCTGCGCTGCCAGCGCTCAGTGAAGCCTTTATGAGCGTCCTTTGAGTGCAAGTCGAAAGGATGTTGCGTGTTGCAGCCATTTTTGAACACGCTCCATATTTGATGTATGCCACAAATTCACTCACCGAAAAGTACAAAAGCATGTTAGTTCGGAGTGCATAAAAATCGATTGCTTGCAACTAACCGCACTTTCGTTGCGAGCGCGTTTACAACAAACACTTGCAACTGGTTGTGCAATCTCTGCACTGCTTAATAATTTATGAGCCTTTTTCCCCATAACGTTTCGCACATAAGTGTACTGATTTTTTGCACTCTTCTTTATTTATGCGCGTAAGTGGCAGACGGAAATTTTTCAAATGCTTGATTATATTAAATTACTTCTGCCTCAACACTTTTGCCACAGACTTTGCTTTACGCTCTGCGATTTTGCCGGAATAAATTTCTTTGTATTTATTAAAATGTCAGTTTTCCACAGTGCACCGATGCGTAGTGGCAAAAGTTTAAAAAATATGTAAATTACTACGAAGAAACTGGGATTTCTTGGCCGCGGCTGGCAGTTGGCGGCCGGCTACGGTGTTAGAGTGACCGCATTTGCATATTTTTTGTGTGCGGGGTGGTGTAAAAAAAGAGCATAAACTTAAATTTGAAATTATGCTTTATTGAGATTAATAATCGCAACAGTAAAGTTGTACAAAGAGTGAACAAAGTGGAGTTGAATGATATTAATATCTCATATAGTTAAAAGTGTAAGGAAAAAGTTTGCTCTGAGCTTGATTTTTCAAGGCATTCATTAGCATGATTTCATAATTTTCGACTAAGATAAATTGTTGTGAAGATAATTTCAAAAGAAGAGTGTGCATTATGTAAAATAAGCTTTCAAGAATTTTCCCAGTTAAATCGCGATACGTTTGGTGAAACTGTGCAATATGAAATATATTATATATACTGCAGTCCGTTCACGTATTGAATAGAAAAATTTCACAAAATAAAACGATGTGAGCCAAGTTTTGAAAATCTTTCGAGAACTTCTCTGCAGTGACTTCAATGTCATGATGCGTGTACAGCTACGCAAGGTCCACCAATCTATCTTGAAACATATTATTCCTCAGCCACGTTTTCATGCGGCGAAGTGTCGAAAAACGTTTAGAGCTTGTCACAGAAAGTGTGCAGAATATGCGAAGAAAAGTATGAATTATGGGGAACAAAATATAGTAGTCGGTAACTTGTTGTCTTTTAACTTTTAATTCGTCCACTTTCAGTTCTACCGCCATTTTTTCGTATCTGAATAAATGGATCGAAAATTTTCCTCATCACTTTGACTTCGATTTCGGAACTTTACAAGCAGCGTATCTATCATATTTGATGCGTTTGCCAGATCCATCGATTCGTTCTGAAGACTCACGCTGAGTGAATGAGTTAGAGATAGAATATTACTCAGGCAAAAAGTCCCAATTATACATTGAAATTTGCACAAGGCTGCTTTGACTATCGTTGCCTTTTCCTCTGCTTCCTTATTTTTCCAGTTACTAATTTTGAGCTTTGACGATCAACGACAATTTTACGGCGAATTGGTTAAGTGCAATGTGCCGTTGAACCCTTCCTGTTTCGCATGTCCCCCATTTCTCCCTCTAAATCCGGCACTGGCATGGTATTCTAAATAAATTACAATTTTTTTTTGATGCATTGCTACCATTTTTCGAAATTATAACTCGAATAAAATAATAAATAGTATGCGATTTGAAAACTGGTAAGCATATTTTCATTTGTATTTCATTTTCATATATTCCATATTTTGATATTAAGTTGACTGACTCAGTATACTAGTTTGACTACCCTCGTGACTATGTAAACTCTTTTAATACCCCGAATAGAATACATTCGGTTGGTCACATATTCTGTAACAACTTTGAAAAGTCTTGCAACATGTTGCCTCATAGGCCTCATAAGTAATTGTTTTGTGCAGCACAGGGGTGGAGTAGCAAGACACAACTGATGGCAAGCCATTCTGAATGTCAATAATCGAATCAATGTATGAGATATCCGATTAAAATTCAGAGAAAATGCTCTCCTGATACTAGTAAATCTGAAAATTTAAAATTATTTAAATATTTTCGAACTTCCGGATATATCGGTCACTATGTGAGAGGGAGTTTTACTCATAACAGTGTATCTTTGTGCCTAAAATAGATACAATTGGGCGAAAACTTGACCTAGCCCCATATAACGAATTTCAGAATTTCCGAACATCTGGTTGGCTTTACTCTATATGATTGGTGATGGAATATGAGGTACCTTAATGAAACGCAGTGAAAATTTTTTTTAGTATGTGGCATGTTAATAGCAATTTAGCCCATCCTTACTTTTTGAGATATAGAGTTGAAATTTTCCATCTTTTTATACCCCGAACAGGGTATATTAAGTTTGTAACACCCAGAAGGAAGCTTCGGAAACCCTACAAAGAATATATATAAATAATCAGTATGTTGAGTTGAGTCGATTTAGCCATGTCCGTATGTCTGTCTATCTGTATATATACGAACTAGTCCCTCAGTTTTTAAGATATCGTTTTGAAATTTTGCAAACGTCACCTTCTCTTCATGAAGCTGCTCATTTATCGGAACTGCCGATATCAGACTACTATAACATATAGCTGCCATACAAACTGAACGATCGGAATCAAATGCTGGTATGGAAAACTTTTGCATTTGACAAGATACTATATATTCACGAAATTTGGTATAAATTATTTTCTAAGGCATCAATGTAATCTCCGAAAAAATTATTCAGATCGGATTACTCGTATAGCTGCCTAACAAATTGACCGAATAAGTACACATCCTTTTATACCCTTTAAAGCTACATTTCTGTCGAAGTCTGTCTTTTGAAAATAGTCAAACGATATTATAAAAGTATTTCATATAGCAAAGGAGAAAATTTTTTTTAAGTTCAAAGGATTGCTCACCCTGTAAAGTACATGCAAATAATAAGTTTTCGCAACCATCAATTTCGCAACTTTTCAAGTGAAATTATCAGCTTTGTTGAAGCTATCTTCTGCTGCTTCTCACGAAATCTTCCGCTCATAGTTGGAAAGTTAAAACGAGTTGAGCGTTGAATAAAAGAAATGAATATTATTAAGAGTATGTATAGAAATAAACATCTATACATACATACATACATACAAATACAACGCATAAATATACCAAAGCAATTTACAAGGCGCTGACAGACTTGGCAAAGTTTCTTAACTAACAAGTTAAAAAGTTAATTAGTTATTGCGAAGAAGAATGCTGCGGATATAATTTTGTTAGTAGAAGTCATCATTAACAGCAAAGGATACTAATTTAATTTGTTTGTTGCTTTAAGGGCTGATAGCTGCTCTGAAATAATTTGGAGACCTCAAAATGGTAGTGTCGTTTTTGAGGGGCTTTTTTTGTGTAAAAACAATAAAACATTTATTGCTTCAATTTAATTTTCTATGAGTATTTTCTGCAAGTAATTGCATTAAATACTCGATATAAGTATCACAAGCTATTACTGTGAAATAATTACTCTGAAATTTTTTACTGTTAAACTCAAAGATATATTTTCAAGTATTAAATTTCTTAAATTTTATAACATTCTACATAATTTTGAACCCTGATAGCATTATTAAGTTTTAAAGCGCGAATTGCATAAAAATGGCTTTATCTTGATTTCCATACGACTAACAACCCGCGCAGGCAAACATAATTACTTAAGCAATACGTTGTTGCAGGCGTGGATTTGAGCGGTGAGAACAACAAGTAACAATGAATTCACGCTGCCACAAAGTGAGTGCGGGGGTGTGTGCGTGCAAACATTAATTTGCATGAAATTAAAAGGTTTTGTCGCCGCAGCTTAACGCCGGCATCGAGGTCGGCACTTATTAACAAAAACAACAAGTCCAGCTGTTGGATGCCTTTGTAATACCAAGTATTCATGTAGAATGTACGTCCACTTACACATATAGTGCACACATATTTTTAATGTGATGTGTTCTCAAAGCAGCGGTACTTAGCATGACGTAAGTGTACTAATTTACATAAATTTATATTTTGTAAGGCGCGCTTTCTCTTTGAGAGAAATGAGCGCATATTTTATCATATTTGGAAATATATTTTAGTAATACAGACATTAAGGAGTACAGTTTGGTTTAGAAAAAAATAATTATTTTTAAACCATTTTTTATTTCCTCGAAAAGTTTGAAAATTTACACAAATTTTATAAAGTTTAATATTTTTTGTAACAAAATCCTTCAAAAGCAGTTATTTTTACACAGTAATAATGACTGTGAAATATTACCAATCTCCAACAGAATCCTATCATCTGATCTGATCCGATCTGAGTAATGGTACTCTAGCACTTATATGCGAATAAGCTTCTTCGGAATGCATGATTTACAAAGCTCAACCTTCCATCTTTGGAATACCTCTCATTTCACTGTGTAAATCTTCATTTTAAACCATCTCCCAAAGCAATCTTTTTACATGAATACACTTGTAAGTCTTTAGCAAACACAAAGGATTTGCAGGCATGAATAACATCAAAGCTTATGTCGAAGTGTCAAATTTTGACAAACTCAACTAACGGTGACATGTTATTGACTAATTGCTTCGTGTCAAAGTTACGAAGTTTATCATTGTGAGGCTTGTTTACATAAAAGGAGATTGTCAACCATGATAAAGCTCCCTTGTGATGTTGTGTTGCATGTAAATGAAAATATATTGCTATATATGTACATATGTATATACAGTAGAGTGCAAAACCGGGCAAATGTTTGTTTTGCGCTTTACTAAATTCAATAAAACGAAAATTATTTTATTCTTTAATTCATTTATACAAAAATTACTTAAAAACTAACTTCAAAGTCAAATATAAAAAAAAGAAAAGTAAGATCACTATCGTCCACAAATTATCAATTATCGTCCACAAATTGTCAATTGGATTGAGGTATCAGGAGATTATGCCGGCCACTCCATTAGCAAAAAATGCAGCTGTGATAACCACTTTATAACTACTCTGGCGGTGTGTTTTGGAACCACGTCCTGTTGAAAGTTCTTCAGGGTAGACGCTCAAATCTACGAAGTCTGCAAAATTGGTCTGCAAAATGTTTAGGTAATCCTCTTTCTTCATTATACCAGTCATATTTACAAGAGGTCCAATATGCCACCATGTAAAGCAACCACTTACCATCAAATTGGCTCCTCCGTGTTTTACGGTTTGCTTTACATGGTAACTTTGGATACTTTCTTTAGGAGTGCTTATCATATCAGACTGTAATCAGTTAATCTTCACTTCGTCAGACCAAATCAGACTTTCCCAATCCTCTAGCTCTATTTTATGTGTTGTTTGCAGAAAGCTAGACGAGCTTTAACATTTTTGGTCCATAAACACGGTTTTTTCCCTAAAAGCTGATTTCAAATGGATCCTATTTAAAGCACAATTCAGTCACTAACTGGTTCATTACACATTTCTGCAGCCTCCTTTTGGTGTCGTCAAACTGTTTTTCCGCATTTCTCGTTCCATTAAACGTGCATCAGAGTCTATCAAGAGTTTAGGCCGTCCGCCAATTTGGCGCGTACCTACAATATTTCGCCTTTTTTGGGCATTAACTACTATGTTTTGGCTTATATGTATTTTTTTGGCTATCTCTCTCAACCATCCGTGCAAGCTGTAACTTGAGTAAAAATTCTTGATTATGATATCTTGATGAAACTTGGATGCGGGTTCCTTAGTAGAAAAAAATTTTGAGTTTGTAAATGGGCGTAATTGGACCACTGCCATACCCATAAAGAGCCGTTAACCGAAAACTTATAAAGTGCCATAGCAAAGCACCAAAATACAAGGTGCGTTCCAAAGTAAACAGGACTTAAAAAAAACAGAACAAATGGTTTTTTCCGTAAAATCAATTTATTTTATTCAAAGTAGTCTTCCTCTGCTTTAACACAGCTTTTTACACGGTCCACAAGCCTGTCGAACGAGTGGTTTAGCTCGTTGGCCGGTATGGACGCCAGTATGCCGGTGCGAACCTTTTGAATGGCCTCTACGTCTGCATAATGCTTTCCTTTCATGGGCAAATGCATTTTTCGGAAAGGAAGAAGCCGCACGGTGCCGTATCAGGTGAATACGACGAGTGGTTAATGGCTAAAATGTGATTTTTGGTCAAATAATAGGTCACAAGCGTCGATCGATGAGAGCAATTTGTGCGGAACAAAGCGTGCACACACCTTTCGTAAGCACAAATGTTCGGTCAAAATGCGATAAATCGATGTTTTGGAGATTTTTAATTCCATGTCCATGAATTTCAATGATGACCTCGGCTGATTTTTGATGAATTCACTCACTGTTTCGATGGAATTTCCAGTGATCACAGATTTTGATTGGCCCACATGTTGATCGTCATTTACGACCACTTTGAAAACGTTGAAACTACTCGTGCACTTTGCTACGGGATAGGCAATCATCGACATAAACTGGTTTCATCAATTGAAACATTTCGGTGAAAGTTTTACAAATTTTAAAAACTTTTAAAACAAAATTCAAAGATTCAAAATGTCCTGTTTACTTTGAAACGTAGCTTGCATATATACATATATACATGTATATATTAATGAACTGTATATCTCATTTATTTTGAAACAATTTTATAATTTATCTTCAGATTTTTGCAATCAATTCAGGCTCACATCTGATTCGCGGGAACAAATGGTTGTAACGAAATTATTGAATTTTTATAATTAAGCTATTATTATTATTTAAACCTACAAATTGCTTCCCTGTCTTCCAATTTTACAAAGTATTAAGTGAAAGGTAACACCAGAACATTTAATGAGATACATACATATATATATATGTACATAAAGAACTTGATACTATGCCATTGGAAAAATAAAGAATAAATATTGCATGTAAATGTTTATAAAATAGCTTACAATTGACATCATCATCAACCCTTCTTCTGGCCAATTCTGCCATAACGCATTGTCTAACTGCCCGTTTTTGAACTGTGGTCACATAACAACAAAGCAGCTAATGATCGTTAATCTAATATCTCAATTGCCATCATTATTATATTGTTGTACTCATACACATATGCATGTATGTAAAGGGTGATTTTTTAAGAGCTTGATAACTTTTTTTAAAAAAAAAACGCATAAAATTTGCAAAATCTCATCGGTTCTTTATTTGAAACGTTAGATTGGTTCATGACATTTACTTTTTGAAGATAATTTCATTTAAATGTTGACCGCGGCTGCGTCTTAGGTGGTCCATTCGGAAAGTCCAATTTTGGGCAACTTTTTCGAGCATTTCGGCCGGAATAGCCCGAATTTCTTCGGAAATGTTGTCTTCCAAAGCTGGAATAGTTGCTGGCTTATTTCTGTAGACTTTAGACTTGACGTAGCCCCACAAAAAATAGTCTAAAGGCGTTAAATCGCATGATCTTGGTGGCCAACTTACGGGTCCATTTCTTGAGATGAATTGTTGTCCGAAGTTTTCCCTCAAAATGGCCATAGAATCGCGAGCTGTGTGGCATGTAGCGCCATCTTGTTGAAACCACATGTCAACCAAGTTCAGTTCTTCCATTTTTGGCAACAAAAAGTTTGTTAGCATCGAACGATAGCGATCGCCATTCACCGTAACGTTGCGTCCAACAGCATCTTTGAAAAAATACGGTCCAATGATTCCACCAGCGTACAAACCACACCAAACAGTGCATTTTTCGGGATGCATGGGCAGTTCTTGAACGGCTTCTGGTTGCTCTTCACCCCAAATGCGGCAATTTTGCTTATTTACGTAGCCATTCAACCAGAAATGAGCCTCATCGCTGAACAAAATTTGTCGATAAAAAAGCGGATTTTCACATTTCGAACCGAACACTGATTTTGGTAATAAAATTCAATGATTTGCAAGCGTTGCTCGTTAGTAAGTCTATTCATGATGAAATGTCAAAGCATACTGAGCATCTTTCTCTTTGACACCATGTCTGAAATCCCACGTGATCTGTCAAATACTAATGCATGAAAATCCTAACCTCAAAAAAATCACCCGTTACTAAGAATAATAGCATTTTTATAGCTAAACGCTGAACAAAGGTCAGTAAATTACTGATGCATATCGAACGCTCGAGTGCAATAAAGTAATGCATGGAAATTTATTATGCGTGCAGAAGGTTTTTTTCGAGTAATATAATAGGATTATGTGAAAATGCAGGCGTATGTTTGTATATGTTGACGTCAAAATTTAATTATAATTGAATTGTATTTCAGAACATAAGAGTTTTCAATTATCTACTTATTGCGCTGTGGAATAATAAATGTGTCAAAGAAGCTTTTATAGCATTTTTTTATTTCAATATGTCATTATTAGTTAAAATAAATGAATGATTTCAGCTATGAAGTCATACCTCTACCTGTAAATCTACTCTGCAGATACAAAAAAAGAATATGTGAATATAACATGCGCAATATCTAGAGCTTATGTGCCTCACTTGAATGAATGGGTTGCTGAATGAGGTTGAGTATTTGAATCGGACTTATGATTATTTGAATTTTGTTAAGGATTTATGGAACATTTTTGTATATTATTTATATAATATATTATTATTTCGGACTTTCATCAGTTAGTTTTTTAACTCAACACTTGGCGGTTGGCAACATTGTTTTTACACTATTTGGGTCTAGCGAACCAACGAAGACGAAGCCCTTTCTGTTGATCAGTTCCGGCCGTTTTTTTCGCTTGCTTGCTTTAATCTCATCAGTTGTTGACAGTAAACTGTATAATCAATCGTTTGACTAGTCTTGAGCGACTCATAGTGAATGATTCTTTTCAAAGCCCACCGAATACTCAGTATAACCTTTCGAAACGTCAATCCTGGCTTTGCGACAATTTGTTTAGCTTCACCAGGCTTGGATCATGATCTTTTTCACACATTATTCTCGTATATGATTCATTTTTCGTCTTCTGTTATCATTCGCTTCAGAAATGGTTCGATTTCATTTTGGTTCAGCAAAGAATCGCAGATGCTGATTCGGTCCTTTATTCATGTGGTACCGAAACTTCGAGTTTTTTTTTGTAGCCAGCCTTTTTTTAATGGTTCAAAACCGTTTGATGATGAATACTAAGTTCTTTAGCAATATCATGGCTGCTTATGTGACGGTCCTGGTCAATCTTTTCCATAATTTTATCGACTTTTTCAACGATAAATCGGCCAGAGCGAGGTGCATCTTTCACATCGAAATTTCTAAAACAGAAGCGAGCGAATCATTATTGTGCTACACAAACTGATACAGCATCGTCTGCTTAAACTTCACAAATTTCATTGGTGGCTTGCGTGGAATTCTTCCCTTTCTTATACCGAAAATTCAAAATACAACGAGTTCTTTCATTATTTTCACTCATTTTTGAATAGCTGTAACTTTTTTTTAAACTTCACCGAATTTAATTCTTTTTTGGTTAAATGAAGCTCAAAATCTTACCTTTCCAACACTATATGGTATGGCACAATGCGATTGGTAGCCCTATTGACAAAATACGAAAAGACTTTTTCGACTACCCAATATTATGATGGTTAGCTGAGTTGATTTAGCCATGTTCGGATGTATTTACATATGTATAAGTAAATATGATCACTTTACTACAATCAATTATCTTTAACATGGCGCCATAATTTTTTTTTTCATTATCAAAACATATGTACATATATGTACATTCATATTATGTATGCACGCAAATGGCCAACTCGTTTATTTTATTCATGACATCAACATTAACCTTTTATTGCTCTCAAAATGCATATGTGTGCAGCTGATTTTAACTGATATCAACATATTTACCCAAGCCTCGAACAAATATGGAGTAAGTCAAATCTTTTGCACGCATGTGCTGTTAACATATGCACTACAATATTTTCCCCTCACACACACACACACACAAATACATACATCCGTTATTTGTACTAATGCGAACATGCGGGAAATTGTTTACGCATTTTCTTTTGTGCACAAGTTCTACATAAATACACTCTTTTGTTACACATACATATACATATGTATGTATGTGTGTGTGTGTGTTATGGGTATAGATGTATTACACCTTCTAATAAATATTACAACGGCACATTAATTAGCTTGAACAATTGTATCGGTAATAGCACAACACAGTCGTTCTAATTTGGTGGACAAAGTGTTAATGAAATTATATTTTATTGACTTTTGCACCTCCACATTGTACATATGCACAAGTTAATTATAGCCAGTAAGGATACGACTATAAACTAATATCTCTCAATTGGAGAGCAGCTTTGGTTCGAGCAGGTATAGCAGCGTACAAATGCACATTAATACAATGTATTGGTTTTCACATTTTCTGTTTACTTTGTATAAGTGGTGAGGCTTCCGACCTTATAGTGATAGCAGTAGCTAAACAACTTGATAACGTACAAAAAATGCATAAATGGTCTGCGCTTCTTCCACGAGTTTGGGACTGGCTAAGCCCAAACAAAAGTATTGCTCATAACTACCAGGAAAATTGATGAAAAATTAACTCTTACTACATGAGAGTGTGTGATTATTTCACAGCCTCAGTGGATTTAGGGGTAAACTCCAAATTGGAATTCAAGAGTTTGCCAGACCAATAAATGCGGTTCATAGTCTTACAGCAATAAGAATAACAAGTGCTTTCCGAACTATATATGTATATCCAGTGTAGCAGCTGAAGTACTAACTAGGATGCCGCCCATAGAAATCCAGGGAGACGAATTCACGAGATTATATAAGCTATCAGCGCCAATTACATAAATCAAAAAAGGAGCACAATTATATATGGCAGCAACGGTTGCAAACCTCAATCAAAGGACGGTGCACGCACAGACTTATATCTGACATCCATACGTGGATAACTAGACAACATGGGGACCGTCAGTCCATAATGTTCGATGTGTACCAAGTCCATAAAAATACTATAAACACATGTTTTGCTATTGTCCTCGGTTTTTAAACATAGGGACAGAATATGCGTCAGTCCGTCCGAGCTATAGGGGAGATGTAAAATGTCTTCTCTGGCATACCATAATTGTTGAGCATTGATTTAGCAATTCACGAGATACATATGTACACTTTTCCTTTGAAACCATGTCTACTTTTCTAAATTTAGTTAAAATTATATATTATATACCTTTTAGAATAATGCCTTATTTATTCAAGATTAACTTCCACACAATAGCATGATACACATCGGACCAAATTTTAATCGGACTGATCCATTTGTGTGTGCCAACCAAATCGATGAAAACTTTTTTCTATATTCCAAATATTGCATCTTCCATCATCCATCCATCTCAATTAATGACGCTAACATTGAACAATTAAAGAAACAGTGCAGGTAAATCATCGCATTCGCGTCATAGAGACAGCAGAGCATTTCAATAAGTCCAATGGGTGCTGTCAACATATTTTAGATAATTTGTTTGTATATGGAGCGTGTCAATATTAGACTTGTATCAAAAACACTGAAACTTTTCAGCGAAACTGTTCAACAATCTAGCGAATGGCCTCCAAAAATGCAACAAACCGAAAAAATTAAAATTCGCTGAAGACACTGAAAACTATACAGGCTTTATGGGAACCTTGATTATGTGTTGGCATACTTGTATAGATGTAGGAGTCTATTTTGAAGGTTATATTAAAGATTTGTAGCAGGTATGTGAAATATAAATTTTATAAAAATGTTATCGACTTTTTTGCCAACAAACAAAAGCGGGTCGGATATCAAAATTGAATTCTAAAAAACTTTGTTGATTAGAAAAGATAATTTACTCATAACCCTTAATTTGAAAAACAAAAATAAAAAAACTTTGGAAGGAAGAAAAGTAAGAAGTATGAGTTAAGCTGTTTTAAAAATTCAAAGCAATCACCTAGATATATGTATATTTATGTAAAAACATGTTTGTGCACTGTTGTCATCCTACGCAAATTTTCGAATGTTTACTTTAATGCTAATTTTGCTCTTTGAACTTTTCTACTACTTTTCTGTTGCCTTTGTCTCTTAATTGCTTTATCTCTTCGACGAAAATTCATAAAATCGTCAGACATTAAATATTTTATGAAGCAAAATTCTGCAAGAAAGTCACAAGATATGAGTACCAAGTTTATATATAGCCCATTTATGGGTGAATAAATATGTAAGCACATGAACACATATTTACAAAATTTTCGCATGAATAAAACTTTGATGTGCCGCTGTTAAATACTCAACATAAACAAAATTGATGGCAAGTTTAATGAAATTAACAGAGCACATCCTTTGTGAAAAGGCGACGAGCTGACATTATTGTTGTTTTTGGGGCTTCAAGCAGCCAGAAAATTGCGCAAAATTAAAGCGAAAAGAATGTAAATATATATATACACCATAGATATATTAAATATGTATATATATAGTAAGCGCACTGAGGCCGAAGTCGCTCTCATAATGAGCCCGAAAAAAGACGTCAACTAAATGACAACAGAGAAACAAAAACAAATACGCACACACACAAAGCGAATATTGCTCATTGTGTGACGGCCAAGGATACTACGAATGCCAAGTAGACATGCCTACAAATCCATAAAGTGCTCGCATAAGAAACTGAATATTTATTTATGCGCAACGAAAATGCTTGAACCGGTTAAAGGCGACAGGAGACGGCGACAACAAGGTTATTGGCTTTGGTGGCGAGCCGGATGAGTGTTTTACTGATTTTTCGCTCACTTGCTTCCATGTGCAGACAATCAGGCATAGTATTTACATATACTGTATATGTATATATACATATACTATATATTGTTTGTGCATATTGGTGCTCTCGCCAAAAGCCAGAGTTTGCTATGTGTACAAATAAATTAAGATGTTTGTGCAGACATCTCTGTGTGTGAGCTTTTCTAGTGCTCACACTCATCGATAGTTGCACCCGTTTTAACTTTTAAATGAGCTAACGAGCATACATATCCACATACTTATACATGTATGTATGTATACGAGTATATGTTATAAATGTCAAAGGAACTTTTAAGCACTTTTATTTGTTTTGTAAATTGTTGAAAGTACTTACGGATATCCGCAGTGGTATGCTTTCTATTTGTTTCGTAAATAATGAAGAAGTCCTTCACACAGTTAAAATTAAATGTTGAAAAGTCATTGAATGCAATTTAATATATTTAGTTTTCTGTATATGACCTTATAGAATGTATTATATATATTATATAATATAATATGGATTTACCATATAATCTATAGGTTTGTAGTACGTGGACTGAAACGTCGCTGACAATTTAAAATATGTAAGTATCTACATATATAACTGATCAAATTGACGAGCTGAGTCGAGTAAGTAATGACCATCAGTCTGTATATACGCAAACTGGTCATTCAGTTTTACGGGATCGATCTAAAGTTCTATTCATATCCTTTTCTCTTAAATAATCTACTCATTTCTGGGACCACTATACGAGGTATGACAATTAAGTAATGAGACTGATTTTATTGCCGCGCTTGTGGTAAACCTGTGACCTTGAAATTCCCTTTCTCTTTTTCCGGCATCCCTCCTCTCTCCATTGTATCATCGCTCTAGCTTGTATAGTTCGCCTGATGCATCAAGTTGAGTAGACGTGTGTTTGTAGTGCTCGTCACGAAAATGGAAAAAACGAAATCAAGAGCAACGCGTCGCGAAAAAATTTTGCGCCAGATTGGGCGAAACAGCTTCGGAAACGTACGCTAAAATTGTAAGAGTGTATGGTGATAGTGCTCTTAGTCGTTCCGAGGTCACAATGGTTGTCTCCGCGCGACCCCCGCCCGAAAAAAGCTCACATGAGCAAGTCGAAGGTGAAAGCAATGATTATTGCCTTTTTCAATAGCCGTGGAATCGTCCACAAAGAATTCGTTCCACCAGGGAAACCTGTGAATCAAGTCTACTATTCTCGACTCGAAAGATTGCGAAAACGAGTCAACAGGGTGCGCCAAGACATCGCTCGTAACTGGATCCGTCATCACGACAACACGTCGTGCCATACTGCCCTCAGCGTGTCCCAGTATTTGGCCTCTAAAGAGATCGCCGTGTTACAACAGCCGTCTTATTCGCCCGACATGTCACCCTGTGACTTTTTTTGTTTCCTAAAACAAAATCGGTGGTCAAATGAACCCATTTTGAGTCGATTACGGACATCCAGGCGGCCGTGACGAGAGTACCCGCGGACATCCCAGTCGAAGCGTTCCAGAAACGTTACGAAGCATAGAAAACGCGCTGGAATCGCTGTATAGCTACCCAAGGGGACTACTTTGAAGGGGATGGCAGAGTTGTAGATTAATTTTCAAATATAGGGTTTTTATGGAATCAGTCTCATTACTTAATTGTCATACCTCGTATATTATTGAGACACCAGCAATGTTTGTAATTCTTGATAATTTTTGATTCATCAACATTTTAGTCGTTGGCATGCGAGGACATTTCCTCGACGTTTTTTTACAAATGTGACGAGTGTTAAATATATTTTTTATAACGTAGAGTAGACACTGTATCCTACTCTCAATATTTCAAGTGTTTTGAAACAATTCTAAATCGACATTTTTAACGAAACTGCAGAAATTCAATAATTTAGCCAATTTTTTCAACTTGTTTGCCTATCTGAGGAAACTGAAATATGGCAAATATTTGAAAATTTGATCACGCATTATAATCCAATATAGTAAAAGGACTTTTGTTCAACTTTTATATACATACATACTCAATTAAATCATTTTAAAATATCGCCAAGAAATACCACATGAAATTTCACTTATAATTAAATATATTTCTTTATATCCGAGAAATGAAGTATAATATCATTTAATGGTTCGCTATGAATATACTAGTACTTTTATCTTAGAGTACAACAATATTAAACTAATTCTCATTTGTACAAAAATTGTGATATGAGTTTGCAATGTGCGGTCACTTCAAAAGTCAGTGTAAATATATATAAAATATGTATGTTTGTTTGCTAAGAATATACATGTTTTCGTGACTATGAATTTGTCATACATACATATGCATGTCCAACTTGCATGGTGTTATATAGAGACACAACTTGGCTGGCGCTTGTAATTGCTCGAAGTCATGCACAATTTCGTTACTTTGCATGTCTTTTTACATAAATATATATATAAGCACATACATATGTACATGCTGTTGAACTAATATTTGCCATGCCTTGTACACACATGACTAACCGCATTCTATCCACTATGATGCCGTTAACTTCTCATGCAATTGACTTTGAACTAACATGTTGGTAATGGGTAAATGAAATGCAACTTGACTGACAGGATATTAATATTAAATAGACACCCACGTAAGGATTTGCAGACGCCACACATATTGGATGTTCAAACCCACGTCCTGAATTAATTTTAATGCTGTCAAGAGGTCATTGACTAGATTAAAAATGTTTGAATATATTGATATGAAGCACATTATTTAAAAAAACTTATTTAATTGCTGTGAATATTTTTAGTAGTGTTAAAATTTATTTGAATAAAGCGAAAAAGCCAGACATGGCATATTCAATAAAAAGCGTCCGTCCTTTCATTAGAATGGTATTGAAATTCAATAAATCTTATTTATTTATGCATGGAGAACAGATGTTATAAGCGCGCCTGCTCGTTGTGTGTTCAATTTTATTAGTCTTTACGCATATACAGGGTGTGAAGTCTAATAAACCGGTATTTACATATGAGAAACCTTGAATATTTTTAGTGGAAAAAAAAAATTTTTTTGATATATTTTTGTTTTGTTTGCTTATAAGTTATTCAGACTATTTTTTCAATGCAATTTTAAACAAGTAACTATCTTTAGTGAAGAAAAATTTTCCCTTTATTTAGCGTTTTTTTTATTTATTCGCTCCTCTCGGTTGGTATAGCGACGTTTTTAGATTAGTTCTATACCTTAAGCTCGTCATGGCTCTTTTTCACTTCTTCGTGGTAATTTGGCAATATCCTTAGATTTCACTTTCTATCTACTGATTTAAAAAAAATGTAACCCAATGATGGATTTCGCGCAATCCAATGTCCAAGAAATACGACACACCCTGTATGCTTAGGTATATATTGAATACAAACCTGCCGCAAAATCAACAAGCAAAGAGTTATCGCCTGAACGACATGTGCTTCCCGCAAAAAATTAAAGCTTAATGTCGCAAACGGAAATATCCTTGACATCAACAGTATGTGATTTGACTCCAATGTGTACAAATGCTTTAATATTTTTATGTGCACCTACACAAGTATTACTGCACGGGTTGAAAAGTTTTTGGCTAGACCAAGATGTCACACCACAAACTAAAGATATCTACTTGGCTTAAAGTAGTAACTTTGAAGCAGAACTCTAACGATGTTTCATTACATTTCATCCAATTGATCTCAAGTTATTGTTCTCAAAGTGCCAGTGCGTATGCTATTTCTGGAAAAAGTTAACTTTATTTTAAACAAATATTTATTTCTAATAGAAAAGATCATCTCTGACTCGAAACAATGGATTGTTTAAAGGCTTCGAAGCTTCACATTAAATCGGTATTAAAATGTTGTAGAATCGGCACGACAAAGTCGACTAATATATCTTACATTCAGACTGAATTATAAGGTAAAAGTCAAACGGATATTTGAAAATCCTTATACAAGATATGTTTATAGAGGCTAAGAGAAGTATTTACTCGATTTTCAACATTTTTGACACAAGGGTACATTATTACAAGATTTGATAAATAAAAATATTGTCTCCGAATTTCAGTAATATATCTCTCAGATTTATCCATATTTTCGTTAAACAGTAAATTATAGACACAGTGGTCCACCAATCCATATCTGGGTCTTATATTTTTAAACTTAAAGTGGCATCCCTTAAAACAACTCTTGCAAGGTATTATATCGATATATATAGTCTAAGATCCGGCTTAAGAACAACAACTGTTGCAAAGTATTATCTCGATATATAGTCTAATTGAAATAATAAGATGGAATGAAAAATTGTATTATATGGAGAGTGGAGACCCGATCTTACCCATTTTTATACTGTAATATAAGAGTTTCCTGGTAAAATATGTGTTTTCGAACATTTGAATAAATCTCTTCCTACCGGAGGTTGATGCCGCGCACATTTTCCAAAATTTGTAAAACCTAAAAAGAAATATCGCAGATCCTATAAAATATATATGTGTATAAATGATCAACATAACGAGCTGACTTGATTTAGTCATATCTGTCTATATATGTATACGCAACTAGCCCCTCAGTTTTTCGAGGTTCCCTACTTTCTTAGAGAAAAACATAGAAACTTCAAATTTGATGAGAAATGTTTATTCCCATTCGAAAGAACATTATTTTGCATTTATTTTTTACCCATGTTGAAATGTTGGTCGTGGTTATGTCTCAAATGGCCCATCCGTTGACTTCAATTTTCGATCGCTCGTTCAAGCATTTGGACTGGTAACTGACAAATGATACGCGTGATGTTTTGCAACAAGACCTGAATTTTCGTATGCTATCACACGATCTTGATGGGCAATCGACCAGCCCAAAACATGAAGTTATTAGCCCAACTGATGTATTTTCGTTATAAATACATTAATAGATGCGATATGTGAGAAGTGACGCCGTTTTATCGAAACCAAATGTCGCCGAGATCACGAGCTACAATTTCAGGAGTCAAATAGGCGGTTATCATGGCGCGATAACGATCGCCATTGCCGGTTAGGTTCTCGTCCGCACTATTTTGAAGAAATATAAAGCGATGATTCCACCGGCCCACAAACCACACCAAATCGATCCCTTTTCTGAATTAAATGGAAACTCTCTAATCTCTTCAGGTTAATCTTCAAATGCGGCTACTTATTTGTTTACATACCTAAGGAGCCAAAAATGGGCTTCATCACTGAACAAAATTTAACCAGAAACCGTCGGATCATCTTGGAAATATTCAAGAGCCCATACGCTTAGGAAAATCGAGCGGCTTCAGTTCTTGCACAATCTTAAATTGCTCCAAGACGTTCCATACGTTATTCCGAGTTGCTGCGAACGCGCCGAATCGACTCTTCTTCTTCGATCTTCGTGTACACTCTCAGCTACGGATGCTATATTTGATTCACTGCGTGCTGAACGTATTCTATTCGGTTGAATACTATTCAATAATGAATACTCGGTCTCAAGATGTTGACCATAAGCATAAAACTTTTTCATTTAACGAGTTCTTCGCCAAATTAGACACGGTTTATTGCAATCGTGCAATTTCCGAAAAAATTGTTTAGATCGAGTCACCATAGCATATAGCTGCCATACAAATAGATCACAGTTGTTGTAAGGTATTTGTCTAGGGTGTTATAGCTTCGTTGCAAGCGAATTTAACGTTTTTTCTTGTTAAGTAAAATTTTGGATTAAATAAATGCAGTTAATGCGGATTAACGCTGCCGTCTGTCAAGGCTATGTATAATGAGGCGGTGGAAAAAAAATTTTTAGGAGAATATAAGAAAAGATTGGTACATGTGGTCTTGAACAGCAATCGCTTATTTTTAAAAGAGTTTATCATGTTTTTCTGTTAACTTTGTAAAATTGATTTCTATACGATTCTTAAAATAAACTTAAGTAAATAGATTTATAATGCAGTAAGACGAAGAATATGAGTATCTGTTAAAAAATTTGTATGTTTGGAGGCTTTTTGGTAGTTTTAAAGGTGGACCTAATGTATGAAGTGGACTCAGTTATTACAGAATTTTGTATATTTTCAAACAATAGGTACAAATAGGTAGAAGAAAGGCTTGCTCCCGCTTAAAGGGGAGATAAAAAAGTTCACAATGGGTTTAAAAAGGCAAGAATGAATGTGAGAGCAATAAGTACAAACAAAATTTTGTTTAAGAAAATAATTTTCGTATTCAGACTCACTAAACCAATTCATTCATAATGAAAAAATAAAAATGTCCGACTAAGTAAAAGTATGGCATACAAGTAACTTTCTTTGTGTGCCGAAATCAGCTGAGTATTGAAAATCCGTACGCCAAAACAACAAAAACTCGACTTGAGCATAACTTCGATTTTCGCATCCAATTTTAGCACACATTTTTACTTCCACTTCACTGACATATACATATCTAGCGTGTATTTCTACGTGTGGAGCGCAGCCTGAAAATCTGTGTGGAGTATGTGGAGATTTATGGAATGGGTTTTTTGTGGCTTTATCCAAAATAAAAAGCGCTTACTTGCTAAACAGAATCAAACAAAAACACACACACACTCACGCAAACTCTATTTTCTATGCAAAAAAACACATACAATATTAAATGCTGGCACTTACACGCATGTTTGTATGTGTGAGCGCTTTTAGCGCTGGCGCCATTGCGCCCCCTCGCACCGCTCGCTGCTATTTTTATTGCCTTTTAGGCTCGTGCTGCTTGACACTGATTTTATTTGACTCTTTTGTTGTTATTATTATTGTTGTTGTTGCTGTTTACTTGTGACCTGCGTTTTGGTCTTGTCGATTTTGCAAATAAAAATATTAGAATGCTTTACGCCACTTTATTACTCGACTGGCATACGCTAAGCCGCACTAAAATATACACACCCAGCACACTTACACACACATATACACAAATTTGCAAACTAAACATTAAAGGCTCACATTCATAATCGCACTTCTCACATCCTTTGATTTTGCTTGCATGCGTGTGTGTAGTTATTTTATATGGGCACTCTTATACCCCACTCGTGCATGTAATCCCGGCAATGAGGTAATTGGACCGAGAAGCAAACTTTTTTTTTTATTTTGCAAAACTTTTCACAACTTTTCACTCTATAAATTGCTGTAATTTCACTCTCTTAATTTTAACTGATTTTTCTTACTTTATTTAATTATTTTTTACTTTTCATACGATTTTCCATAATTTCATTTATTTATTGAAACATTTTTTATTTATATTATTTTTTCTACATTTTTCACATTTTCTCTGCTGTAACACCACACTCTGCGTCCTGCGCTTTATTTTTGGTTCACACGCATCGCGTCCATCGTATTGAAGTGTTCCTACGCAACTGACAGCTCGCTTCGCCACTTGGTTGGCTAGCCGATTTGGTGGCAACAATGTGCACGCGGTCAAAGCTTTCAACTTTATTCGCATCGCTCCCGTTACACAGCGCAAGCAAATACAACAACTCACTGCCCCGCTTTGCGCTCGACTCTGAATTTCTACTCAATTTAACTTTTTTTGTTGCTTACACTTCAATTGTCAGCTGTGTTGGTATGTATCGCGCGCTGGCGGCTTGCTTGTGTGTTGTGGGAAAGGACACTTTTATGAATGACAATCATTGCCAATGGGTACACTTTGAGGAAATTGAGAATAGTTCACACATAGCGGGGAGTGTGGTTGCTGGTATGAGAAAGTGCTTGTGTTGAAAATGTGGAGTTTTGTTTTAGACTAGATGGATTTTTACTTATAAGGTTTTATATAGTGATTTCTGGTTCCAAAGGCTTGTTTTGGCATCAATTGGAAAATACGTCTATATGTTATGCAAACTAAACATATCTATAATACATAACATTTTTGTCACAACAAAACTTAAAAGTAATTTTAGTTATGACAATTATGAGAAAGAAATTCGTTGAGGTTTCTTTGTCGATTACAAAAAAAAAATAAAAAAAAAAGAAAACATCGATTGCTACAATACCCTTCACAAAAAAAGAACATCTCACAAAACTCGAATTTTGATCGGTCAGTTTATATGGTAGCTATATGCTGTATTGGTCCGATTAACAAATTATTCGAAGATACTATTGGCTTAGACAATAATCCATGCTATACTTTCGTGAAGATACATATATCTTCAATGAAAAATATTAGATAGCTATATTATATTCTAATCCGAATTGTGCAATTTCTTCGCAGATTGAACCATTGCTTACAGAATAGCTCATGCCAATTTTTGTGAAGTTATTCCATCAAATAAAAAGGTTTTCCATTCAAGAACTTGACTTTCTTTTGTTAATTAAGTTTGTTGTCCTCATGCGTGTGGTGTGAAAGGTATGGTGTAGATGATGATGGTTTCTATGATGCCGATATGTTGAGTTGGTGTGTGTAGTGTGGGGTAAAATGTGCTGTGTATAATGTAAGTGGTGTAGAGGTGTTATATTATTATTATAGATCACTAGAGAACCCAAGTTTGATAGAGCAAGAGCAACCCGATTAATCTATTGGGAATGTGAAGGGTCCGTGAAGGATATATATATAATACTTTTTTGACACTGCTGAATAAGTATACATATATCTTATTCATAAAACTGGTCTTGGTTACATGTCAAATGCATAGCAAAGTTTTTTCTCCAACTGATCCTAGAAATTGAACTAATTTTATCTGTTTTGACTTACTATGATTATACTAAGTATCTTTTCTGAACTAAAATACTGTAAAGATTTCTTTCTTTGGTGGAGTTAAACGCTTCACAGAACCCTCCAATTTTTCCGAGACAAACTTAAGCTTTCAAGTACACAAAAAGATTAGATATAACTGTCAGTAACAAAGGAAAAACTCACAAACGTGTTTAATCAAAATTTAAGACCTCCCGACTAGCTGAACTCCTTAAACATCCCTGCTAAATACAAATTTGTCAAGTGAACGTTTTGCACTAGATCCTAACCAACGGCACACTATAACTATTTAATTTTTAAAAATAATAAAGAAGGAACTAGAATTGAAAGTACCATGAAAATCTTAAGAGAAATAAAATTCCCAAATTTCGACAGCTGGCAACTTCTCGAACATAACTATATTGACAACTGTAACAAAAATATCCTTCGAAAGCTTACTACTTGGAAAAAATCACGCACACATTCACATATATATAACTATTTTGGTAGATGCGATAAAAACAGCTGATTGTCGGAGCTTTCTGCTCAAACATGCACGCTGAGGACATGCGCTCACTCAGCTACACGTGCCTCCATAATAGCTTGAGAGAGTAATAATAGTATAGAGAGCGTGTATTATGTATATTTACTGGCTCTCGCGTTCAATCACAAAAGGAAAACATCTGATTTTGCAAATAAATCCAATGAAAAGTATTGACAGTTATTGCTTTGAACCAAATTAATCACTGCACAAAATAATGGCTGAAAGCTCTGTACAAATAAAAGTTTCTCTTTTCATGCATATGTAGGTATGTGTGTGAGTATTTAGTATATTTCTACGTACATATATATGTATGTTTGCAATCAATTTGTATTATTATTTGCTTTGTTTTTTGCCGGCAAAAGCAATATTGTGGCGTTTTCGAATTTTCGCGCAATTATAAATCAGTGTGTGTGCGTGTGCGTGTACATGTTTGCCTGAGCATAAATCGTTTAGAGCGCTTGACTTGATAATGTAAACAATTATTTACATGCAAGAACAACAACTTTTACTTTCACAGCATATTTATAGAAGCGTAAATATACGATTAATTGAATATAGATAAGTACTTAATGTGTCAACTGAAAAGTCCCCGGCCTACATATATTTTGGCAAAATTTTTTTAATCAAAGATATTACAATTCTTATAGCGACGCTCCAACTTTTAGATAGAATTTCTGTAGAACAATTTGCCCTTTGCTTCAAATAGGCCTCCGTTTCGGCGATTACTTCTACATTCGACGAAAGTCTCTTCACAGCATTTTTTTGAGATCTTATAACAGAAAATAGTCATTAGAGGTGAGATCTTGAGAATGCAGTGGATACGGAAGGAAATTACAGCCCAATTCATAGATTTTTGCAGACGTTTTCACTAACTTTGCATTGCCTAGATGAAACAGCGCTTTCTCTTTCTTCGAACGCGGCCTTTTTTCGGTCATTTCGTCCTTTAAATGGTCCAATAAAATAGTCGCTGTTGATGGTCCATAATTTTTCAAGGTAGTCAATAAAAATTACTCCATGTGCATCGCAAACTATAGACGCCGAAATCTTGCCTGCCCACTGTTTTTTCACGCTTTGGAGCAGGTTCATCGTATACAGTCCACTCGAATAATTGTCGATTGGACTTCGGAGTGAAATGATGGTGTCATTTTTCATACATTGTCACATATCGACGCAAAACTTCGGGTTTATTACGCTTGAACATCTCGTAACACCGCTTCGAATCATAAACTCCTCGTTGTTTTTGGTCTTAATGGATCTCAGCAACACCCTCTTAACACAGAGCATTCTCATACCCAAATATTGGTGAACGTTATGATGTAAACGTTCTGTTGATATCTTTAGAGTACCTGCTATCTAAAATATTATATTCTGGACTTTTTTGATGTTTTCAAATTTGGTCAGATGGCAGTACAACTTTGCCATTTTCGTATTTTTTTTTTCAAGAGAGCAAAGTGTAATCAGAATGTATATATTTGTAATATTATACAGAGAACAGAACTCATACATTATATTGTATGTACATATAATCCTTGGTATATTTCCTGTATACCATAACTTGCAGACTTTAAATTAATGCGATGGAGCTAATATACAATTCCAATGAAGGCATAAATTACTAAATTTCAAAAGTGCCAAATAATACGAAATGCATAGCCAACAATAACAACACAAACACCAACTAGAGTCGTGATTTGAATAACAGAAAACGCAGCTCTCAGCGCAGCTTGTCACAATGACAGATACAGCAGCTGATAGCTGATAATGCATAGAAGAGAGCCGCTGACGATGGTCACATAGCCGAAGATCGATTGCGCTGCCGATGCCGTTTTGAATGCCGAACGCGCAAAAGGCGGCTCGAAATCTGCTGTCAAGCTGACCAACAGAGCAACAGAGCAACGAATGACTTGCGGTGTCCATCAGCAATCAGTCGGGAATTGTACGGATGCACAAGTTGCTGAAACGCGTTACCGTTCAGGTGGTGGAAGAAATGTACTAAAGTGGGACTTAATGTTAAATTTAAGCATATTCAAGTAATAAACGCAAGTGATAAGCAAATACAGCGGCGATAATTAAAATCAAAAGAATATTTGTATAAAAACTTTTAAATCACAAAAAAGTGCAGGTGCAACTGCCGTGCCTAAATATATTGTGTGTGTATTTGTGAGGAACGAAATTTAAGAAATTAAATTTTTTTTGTAATATATCACGTTTATAATTGGTAAGTTTAAGCAATTTTACTAAAAAACAAAAATTATATAATTTATATGCTACCAAAATCGAAAACTTCGCCCGGCTTATACATATATGTACATCTGTCTATGTATTCGAATTTTCGAAGTTATACTACAGTTATCGGTGTTATATAATTACTTATGTATTTACTTACATTTACACCTCTCCGTGGTGTAGTCAAGCTGCTGTTGAGGCCACCGTCGAAATAACTTTCGCGGTCAATTTGTGTAATTGCTCTTCGCCTGCACGCGGTCACGATGTCCGTTCTTTATTCTGACTTCGCTTTGCCCGTACCTTCCGCTGCTTGTCAGCTTGCATGCTTTTACTTTCCACTCAATTCTTTATCACTTACATGTCATTTATTTTTTTTTTTTCTTCTTCTTCATATTTTAATATAACTTCTTCGTATCGCGCTCGCGTATCGTCCAGCGTCCGCTACTTTATGGCGACAAAATCAGCGAAACTGCAGCCGCTGTAGACTCCAGGCAGGGCAATCGAAGCCGGCGTTCACATTGGCTTCTGAGAGACGCAAGGCGGGGGCTTTGCAATGGTCTATTGACGTTCGAGTGCGTATTTTTGGTTTCTGCATACAAATGAGTCCCTCTATGTGTGTATGTATGTATGTATAGTTGAGACTGCAGAAATGCGCACTTTTTTGTTTTATTTCGGATTTTGTTTTCTGAAATCGAATTGAATGAAATTTTTTTCACGCTGCTTCGATACACTTTGATCTCTTTGCTGGTTGATAATTTTCAGTTTCATTTTTATTTCGTTTATTTTTCATGTTGGCACTTCCTTTGCAAATTTTTCAAAACATCGCAATTTTTTGCGTGCACCTCAAAGTTATTCAAGCGATGAAATAACCGCTAAATATAAAATATTTTGAATTATTGCTTTTCGCAAATATTCGCGACATTTGATTAAAATTATTTACTTAATTGTTTATTTATTTACTGGAAAAAATATTTATAAGCTTTCATTAAATGGAAAAAAATAGTGATTGCTGAAGATTAGTGTACGAAAGACATTGAAATCGATAATTCCTTAGTTCGAAAAAGTTATTTCCAATTTTTTAATAAAGAAATGATTAATAAATAATTTATATAATATTTTTTTAGACAGTGTGTTTTTAATATTTTTAATTGACAATTTTTACAAAAAAAGATACGTGTTTTATGTTTATGTGTATTCTCAAAAATTAAACTCTTATAATATTTTTTTTTTGTGGTTATTGCATCATAATAATAAATATGACTACATACCGCCAATGTAGTTTCTTAAGATTATATTGCTGTCCTATAGGGTGGGCCATATAAAATTTTAAATTTCGAAGATACGGCGTAAAAGATTGAGTGTAGCGTTTGCTGTATGGCACGTAGCGCCGTCCTGCTGGAACCAATTGTTGTCCAAGTCTTCCTCTTCAATTTGCTTGAAGAAAAATTCGGTTTACATTGCGCGATATCGCTCACCATTGATGGTTACGGTTCCTTTTTCATTTTCGAAGAAAAATGGGCCGATGATTCCACCAGACCAAAATCCGCACCATATTCGATTCGTGCTGGGTGCATTGGCTTCTCGACGATTACGTGCGGGTTTTCTGTGCCTCAAATGTGACAATTCTGCTTATTAACGTAACCATCGAGGTTGAAATGAGCCTCGTCCGAAAAGATGATTTTTCGGTAAAATTGACCATCTACGGTCAAACGATCTTCTGCCCAATCTGCGAACTGTAGAATAGTGAATAGCGACCCATTTCGTAAATTTTAGACTTTTTACTGAATATCTGTCACTTTCTGAATAGTATTTCATGTTTCCAATGTCGAAATAAGATAATTCAAATTTAAAACGTTAGATGGCCCACCCGTTACTACTGACCCGTCTGCATGCCCTTGGTTCATTGCAAATATACTATATATCTTAACCACTGAGTTTTAATTCATTTAACCTTCGCTTCAAACGGCCAAAAGTCTGCTTAAAGAGTTTGAGTGCTTTTGTATGCCATACATTAAGTAAACAATGGGAAAAACTTATAGAAAGGACCTTATATTTATAAACATATATTTCCTAATCGATATATAACAGAAATTTATAACGATAGAACAACATTTCACAATGGCATTATTTAAAGTCACAGGTCTATCGCAACAAGCCACAACCACGCGGGCTTCAAAAGAGGAGATTCAGCCATATTTATTCAGAATAGTCAAGGAAAATTTTGACAAACGAGTTCTATTTTCACACTGTCGGTTTATAATTTGGGTAGTCGAAAAAGTCTTTTCGTATTTCGCAGCAAACTTAAACTAATTTTTTTTTATATTTATAATGAAATTTAAAACAAAAAATATGTACCATTTTAGGCGACCATTTCTAGCCATTTTTTCACTAGGGACATTATTCTGTCAGTGTAAAACTTTTCTGGTTTCTCGGCGAAAAATTGCGACAATTAATTTTCTTTTGAAGCTAACTTTACTCTATTAAGGGAGTTCAGCATTGACAAAAACAAATGGTAATTCAATGGTGCAAGGTTATAGCAATGAACTGGAAGCATTAAAATTCCCAGCTAAGCTCTCCCAGTTTTTGCCGAGTCATCAGAATATGTGTGGTCTAGCGTTGTCCTCATGGAAGACGAAACTCTTTCTGTTGATCAGTTCTGGGCGTTTTTCTCGATTGATTGCTTGAATCTCATCAACTGTTAATAGTAAAATCTTGAATCAATTGTTTGACCAGGTTGGAGCAGCTCATAGTACATGATTCCTTTTCAAGCCCACCAAACACTCAGCATAACATTTCAAGAGGGTAATCCTGCCTTTGGGACCATTTATTAAGCTTCACCATGCGTGGACCATGATCTTTTCCGCACATTATTGTCGTATTTGATCCATATTTTGTCTTTTGTTACCGTTCGCTTCAGAAATGATTCGACTTCATTTCGCTTCAGCAAAGAATCGCAAATGTTAATTAAATTTTTCACAGACAATTAGGTACCACAAACATCAAGGTTCTTTTTGTAGCCAGCCTTTTTTAAATAGTTCAAAACTGATTGATGATGAATGTTAAGTTCCTTAGCAATGTTGCTGCTTATGGGACGGTCCTTGTCGATATTTTCCATAATTTCATCGACTTTTTCGAAGATAGGTCGACCAGAGCGAGGTGTATCTTTCACATCGAAATTTCCAGAACAGAATCGAGAGAACCATTATTGTGCTACACGAACTGATACAGCAGCGTCTCCGTAAACTTCAAAAATTTCATTAGTGACTTACGTGGCATTTTTCCCTTTTTTATACAATAATTTTAAAATATAGCGAATTTCTTCATTATTTCCACTAATTTTTGAACAGCTGCAAGTTTTTTCCAACTTCCCGAAATACATTTTTTTTTTGGTTAAATGTAGCCTAAGATCTCATCTTTAGAACACTATATGGTATGACACAATGTGATTGGTAATACTGTAGATATATGCAGGACTGCAACGACAACCATTGACAAAATACGAAAAGACTTTTCGAGTAACCTATATACCGTCTATAGCATTGGTACAGTTTCAGCTATGCTACTAAATATATGCATGCTTTGTAAAAATTTTCATAACTCATTAGTTATGTTTATAATTCCCTACATTTTCTTATTTTTTATTAGGAAAAGTTAATTTTAGTTTTAAAAAGTAATTTAACGCCAAAAAACAATAATACAACAATCACAACAAATTTATACAATATAAATCTTATCTTTATTTTACACAAGCCGTGTGGAAATATAAATCACACGCTCTGATGGAAACTCGACGCTTTATATATTAATGCCGCATTATGCATATAAATAACCAAAAATAAATATTAAAATTATTTAAAAAATTATCGCAATGCAAGCAGCTTCATATTTATAAACATTTAGTTTATATAAATGCATAAGTAATTGATTAAAAATAAACTCAATTAGTTTACACAATTTATAAATTAATTTTATAAAACTTTAGCTTGAAATGTAGAATTGTTGAATATATTTAAAAATCTTTACAATTTATAGGTATTACCATATATTTTTATATGTATGTACATATGTATGTGTATGTGCACAGTGTAAGCCTAACGCCTACAATCCCTTAAAATATTCAAAACATTTACATTCGTAGCGCCACTACTGGGCTTAAAGCGCAAAAGTGTTTTTGAATTTTTCTATCAATGACTCCAGTGAACCCGGCGCGTAAAATACATACACACAAACTCACGGGTACTCAAATTTGTGTGCCTTGATTACTAAAGGCACATAATTATACTCATATATAAATATTTTTATATACGTATATGTATATATTTACAATAAAATTATTATATATATATATAAGCTTTATCACGTGAACAAAACAAAAATTAATAATTAATACTATTTAATTTAAATAAGCTAAAAAACAGCATTTCCAAAAAAAAAATTCCAATAATTTGAAGCGCTTGATGTAGTAAGCACTTGTTGATAGTGAAACCCTGCACCCACAAAAACAAAACTAATTTTAATTATTAAATGTTGAATAGTTGCTGATAAGCTGTCATAGTTGTAAAAACACAAGAAAAGAGAGTACAACGACAAAAAAGATTAACAAGAACAAAATGTTAAATAAACTATGTTTTTGCGGCTTTCAAAAATGTTCAAAGTTCGGCATGTGCCATATATTTCTATATACCCACCTACATACATACATACATATTTATGTTAGCATAATGACTCGCACATAAATTTACATGCGTGTTTACTGTTATGTTTTTATGCAAGCAACGATTACCTCATCCATTTTTTTAACAATTGAGGCTTACCGTCTGAGCGCCGTATTCAATGAGTCAAGTTCAACATAAGTTTTGTCTCATGGCGCACAGATGCCTTAACTATATGCGCATACTATATATACATACAACTTAATCATTTGCATTGTTTTTGTAATTGTTGTATTTATTTATATTGTCAGCGGTATATACAAATATAAAACAGAACTAGCTTGAAGCCAGTGAAATTATATTCAGTGATAAGCAAATAGAGCTGAGAATAATAATTTATATATAGTATATCTGTATAATTGTATACATATATAGTATAATATAAAACATATAATTAGTATACACATGTATAGTATATATAAAACCTTATGTTTTCCTCGTTAATTTAGCTTTTTTTATTTTTTTAGTCTAAGTTTCCTACTTTAAAATGGTGCTAGAAGTCAGCGTCGATCCAAACCCCGAGCATCAGCAGCAGCCACAACGTCGAGCGGACGCTGTGGAAGAAGAACCGGAACCAGTAGTAGAGGTGACCACAAGCGGCAGCATAATCTTCGATAAAGCTTACCAAATGATGGAGCGATTCTCGTCAATGCGCATCGGGCAATTTGTGTTGGAACGAGTTGATCGAGTGCTGCGCGTCTTCGAGGATACCGCCAAATGGAGCCTGCCACAGGGTAAGTGTAAAGTATTGAAAAGTGAAAATTCCGGTTTTTTTTTACCTTACTAAAATTAACTTCTACGACCATTTAAATAATATTATAAATATACTTACTCGCTTGCCTTCGCAGATAAGGCAGATGCGACTCTGGTTCGTCCTTTGTCATGGCTACCATTCCTCGTCTTAATCGTGTTCTTACGTCAAGTACGCATTTGGCTATCGCTGGCAGCACTACTTATCGGTGATGGTCCGGTGACCGCTAGTAGTATCGTCTATTTCATACAGACGCGTCGTCGCAAATTGCGCTCCATACGCATGCATGGCTTGAAGGCCATACAGCAGCATGAGGAAGAGCGCAAAGCTATGCTTTGTGAGCATGAAAACAGTTTGGTGATGAGAGTGGGTAAATTACTCAGCACGGCTATGTGCCGGCCGCGCATTCATTGTGAACCAGCGGGCGTAGTGTTTTCGCCAAACAACCCAGCTATGCGTGAATTACTGCGGGTATGTATTGCCACTTTACTTTCATAAACCATATTATCTGTTGCTGTTTTATTTACTATGCGTATATACCCTTAACGCCAATGTAGCCCATCGAACCACCGCGTTTCAGATTTAAACGTCAACGTGAGGATGACAGCCCCGAAGTGGAATTAAGCTGTTCACAGATGCTTACGAAGTATGCTAATGAGAACTCCGACGATGACTCTGATTATGTACCGCTCGAGGAAGAGGATGATGACTCGACTATGTCCGCGAATACCTCTAACGAAACGCAAGGTGAATATAACATGGTAAGTGTGTTGAGGTTATATTTGAAGTCCGGAAACTCGTTATAAAGTCAAGTTTTCGTTTTAACGCAACTGAAGTCGAAACACCTTGGTAGACAGGCTTTTGGCGTACCTGGCGCAATTTCTGGTATTGTTATTAGCCACCTTAGAAAATTTGTAGTAGGCACAAATCGCTTCGTTGATCCGTAAGGGTCTGTTGATCCATATCTTATAGCGTTGTAATTATAAAGGAGCAGCCTTTACACCTGTTCAAGTGGAATAAACTGTCACTTTTGATACGAGGATCAATGCTACGAGTTAATCGAATCTGACCCTGAACACATAAAATATTTGATTTATCGGAGCATTTCAGAAAAAAGCTTTGGACTTTTGCTCTTTTAATTTTTTTTGCTTTCATCGATAAATATCTTCACTGACTTTCTTAATTACATATAGCTTCGAGGCTTTGCTCTCCTTAAAGTGCTTTAGAAGAATATGGATCTAATTCGGTAAACTCATATCCCGAATATGCACTAAGCTGCACTGCATTGGAGCCACCCTGAAGCTCTCACTATTTCAACCATATTTTAAGATCATATCATGTAATGTTCTCCTTTACTATTGTAAAATATATTTGCTTCGAAGTTTTCTTCTAAATTTTATTTATTTTATTTCCTCTAATTCAGGATACAAGCGAAGAAAATGCCAAAGATCAAAGCTTTTCCGAGAAAACAGAAGCGACAGAAGAAAAGTCACCAAAGGAAAAGAAAGTACCCATAATAGAGATCAATGCTAAAGAAGTGGGAAATACTTCGACACCCAATAATGATCATAAAGATAAGAAAGAGCAAAACACAATTAAATCGGAGATTGAGAAAGCGGTAACTAAGTCACCGAAAACACCACACACACCGTTGGATAACGGTCAAAGTAAAAGTGGCAAGAGCGGTGGGCTGGCAGAAGAGGCGGTAGTCGGTAATGGACATTAAACAAATTACTAATAAGCTATGCCTTTACGCTTTTAATTACTATGTTATGATACATTAGCATTAACTATTTTTTTTACAAAGCTACCTTTAAATATAGTATAAATGTAATACAATATAATGGCAACATTTACAGAATTGCACAAAAAAACTAAAAAAGAAATAACTGAATTAGTCGAAACGAATCAAACATTAATTAGAAATAAAATTTTTTATCGAAATCGAAAAATTTTTATCGAAACATTTTCTTATCGGAACTTTTTATAGAAATCGAAAAAAATTTATCGAATCTAATTTTTTTATCAAAATTTATTATCGAAATCGAAAAATTATCGAAATTTGTTATCGATTTTTTATCGAAATCGAAAAAATTTGTATACAAATTTTCTTATCGAAATTTTTATAGCTTTTTTATCGAACATTTTTTTTCTTATAAAGTACTGAAATCAAAACATATGCGCATAAATATTTCAATAAGTGTCTTTTATAAAATATTACGAACAAATGTCGAAATATACATATGAACACTAATACGATTTTAATTTAATTTTATTGAATTTATTTAATATCGCTGCCATACTTTTCTGGAATGCGGTTTAAGTAGAACATTTTCCAATTTTCAAAAAGTTATAATTTTTTCATACATTGTTATGGCCTTAAGCTTTCGGCTAATTTTTTTTTTCGCTAAAAACCCTAAAAAACCAGCATAATTCTCTCTTTTGTGCCGCTCTCCCACACAGTACAAACACAGGCCACGCGTGAGGTCACAAAACCTCAAAATGCAAAATCGCTAAATCTTTCCAACGGCCACAACGATGAGCAAAAGAAAGCAACGCCTGGACATGAAAGCGCCGCCCACACCAAACCGCACTTGCCGCCACAATTATTGAGCAACGTTGTTTCCAATGCAAGTAATTATCAATCGAAAAACATTACTTTTTAAATAAACTTTTATAAATATTTATAAATATATATTTTAGCTGTATTTAATGGATAGTATTTTGCTTTTGTTTTTGTTATTCCCTTTACATATTCAATCAAACCTGATTCCAAAGATCCCAGTGATGGAAAATTAATAGATGCTAATGATGCTTGTTCCGATAAACAAATTGAAATCCCAACCAATAATCCAGTACTACCTGAACCACCAACACCACAACAACCACTGTCATCTTCCTCAACACTTTCGTCTCCATCCTGCTCCACCACATCCTCCACCTCCTCATTAGTTTCGTTAACGGCAAGTGATGATTTTGTTGTCGACCACGATCGTAGTGATCCGCCGACTCCAACGCCTTCACTCAATACGGCATCGTCGGCAGAGGACGTCTATCTGAGTCCGTTCGGTGTGTGTCTGATTTTCTCTAACACTAAAATGCTTGTTTGAATTTGCGCTGGAGTAAGAGCTTGTTTAAATTTTGAAATTATTTTATTAAGAACTGTTAAAAATAGTTTTCTATTTAAATTTTTGCTTACTAAATTTAAAATTTCCACGCACACCATTTTTACTTTGTAAGCTCTTTCTCCAAACCAATTCATAAAACAACTATTTTCCGCCCCATATTTCTTCATTCATCCTTTCAATCGCCCATCCTTTTTTAATGTGCAAACACTGTTCATTGATCTGCAATGATCCTACACTTCTATGCAATTACAAATCAGTTACAAATCTTCTTCATATGTTGAGTCATGCCTAATATTTGATTACTTTCTTTTTCAAGGCTCTCCCCCAAACTTCAACTCATTTCATAAGCCATTATCCAGCCAACAGAATATGAGTGCCAAATTTGCTGATGCAGAAGGTAATTACGCTTTATATATATTTGAAATACATCACTACATAAGTACAACCAACAATATTTCTAGATTTGCATTAATATTACTGTAATCGTAACGCTTACAAATTTTGGTTTTTCTTTTCTTTCTTCAGAAGCAGATCCATCATTTGAAGATGGTGATGAGCATTCTCAGCATGCCAAACAATTCAAATCTCAGCCCGAGCATAAACCACAACAACAACAGCAGCAACATAAGCAATCATACCGATACCGCAGAAACCGACGTTAAAAATCGGATTATTTTATATGCTATATATACATATTACTTGTAACTTAGTTTAAAATATAGAAAGTCTTTGTAAGAAGCACGATTTTAAATTGTCTGTTAAATAATATGGATTTCAATGTCATTTTTACTACTAAATGTTAAACAAATAAAACTTACGATAAATTCGAACTTTCCTTGAAAGTAACATAATTTCTTTTTTTCTACACATATACAGATAAATTTAATTCTTTTGGCTTCTCAGAGAATTCGAGAACATCGAACTCCTTAAAGAAACTGATCTCGTTAACAATTTTTTCAGTTACATGGATTTCACGGCTTAAAAAAAATATTTCTTTAATTGTCGCATTTAATGCTATATCATCTTTAGAATATGTATTCTCCTAAATGCTCTAATAATTTTGAGTAATAGTTTTGGAGATATGTATAGCCTTAAAAAGTTGCTGCTCAAAGTCTGCTATAAAAAAGAATTTTCAGTATGGCAGCATTAAGTTGTAAAAATGACCAGACCTTTTACGTCTTCGCTATCTCAATTTTTAAAGTTTCCAATCATATTTGCTCATCGCGCTCAGCACGCTGTAGATCATGTGTTTTAGGATAGTTCCAGGCCTGGATTTTCGTCTGGCCAAACAAGACGAACAATAAATTGCAAACGAAGTACATGCCACCGATAATGTAAAAGACAATGCGCCACTGCTGCACATCATTCTATAATCAAAAGCCGTTTAATAAAAAAGTAAGAGTTCTGTATAAATATTAAATAGAAAATATACAAACCGCATCAGTGACAATGACGCCCACCGCCAGTGGGGCCAATAAGCTCATAACATTTGCCGCGCCATTTGTTATGCCCATAAGGATACCAGCAAAATTGGGGGATAAATCAATATGATTGATGAGGAAACCCAAATTGCTGGCTGTATTCACACCAACAATAATCACCAGCAAAACCAGCGCCAACTCACTCTGATCGGCACGCATATAGCCAAGTAGTATGAGCGGTACTATGGGCACCCAAAAACCGATAGTGTTGAACAGTTTACGACTGGTATTAACACAAATGTAGCCACGTTTAATCAGAAAACTAGCTAAAACACAAAATACGAATGTCAAAAGTATATTAGCCAGATAAGGTGCTGCGGACATGAGCGAATTGCTCTGGATATCTTGTTTCAGTATGCTCTTCATATATGACGGGATTTCTGTTATCATTGTCCAAAAGCCCCAAGTGTAGGCGCACTGTACCAGCAATAAAACCCAGAAAGGCAGTGATGTGAATATCTTTAACCATGGTGTCTTCATGGTTGCATTTTCAGGCTCCGGTTTGGACGTTGTCACCAATGCGGCTTCAATATACAAACGCTCTTCCTCACTCATCCATTTGCAATCACGAGGTGTGTTAGCGCCAAAAAAATACCAGACGATACCCCAAATTATGCTGAATAAGCCGGCGAAGTAGAAAATGCCCGGCCAACCTAACGTAGAGGAGGCAATCCAACCGCTAACCAACATCATCAGCACGCTACCGAAGGGCAGCCCAGTATAGCAAAAGGTGCCAAGTGAGTTGCGCTCCTCGACTAGTATCCATTTAGAGAGCAGTGTGTGTACAGATGCAAACGTGCTACCCTGTAAGAGACCTTGACACAAACGCAGCCCAAAGAGCACTTGCCAATCGCCCAAATGCACGCCCAGCGGTGTGAGCAAAGCCAAAAGTGCACTTAGTACTATACCAAGGAGTAGCGTTATTTTACCACCAAATCTGTGCGCCAACTGACTGCCCGGTATTTGTGTCACAAAATAGCCCCAAAAGAAACTGCTGAGCAGATAGGACTTTGTCTTCTCGGACCATTGGTACTCCTGTGGTAAAAAATTTTGGTTTTGAAAAAATGTAAATTTTTTTTTTTAGTTTTCTTACCTCAAAATCGGGGTTTGCGGAATTCTTATCCATCATTGCCACTATCGCTACCGAGAGATTTGTGCGTTGCGTTATCGCTGCAGAGATTCCGAAAAACATTAGAATACATTGCACATGACGAGCACCAAAGAACGGTGCTGGAATATAGAGAAAATGCCATTATAAATATTAAATATTAAAGTGTATTACGTAATTTGTTTTAATTATTATTTATTAATTTTTGGAGGATGGAGTCATGTGTAGAAGTTCATGCAAGTGAGGAAAGTTCTCTGATCCCCATTGACTTGGGAGTGGTCAGAAACGATTCGTTTACATATGACTCAAGCAGCTCACAACTTCCAGTCTTTGACCGAGTATCCTCTGGGTAGCCTAAGAACATCAGTTTGAAGGCGAGCTAAAGTGAGAAGGCGAAACATCCCCTGCATAGGGTTGTACGTTGGGTTTGGGACCCGCCACGTAAAAAACACCCCCAATGAAAAACCACCAACAGCCTCGGATGAGAAACCCCCCTTTTGATGACGACCATGGCAAACGACTTAAGGACTATGATTTGAGGGCATGCACCTGGAATGTCTGGTCCCTTAAATGGGAAAGTGCCGCTGCCCAGCTGGTTGATGTCCTCGTGAAAAGATAGGCTGACATCACCGCCGTCCTAGAATTGCGATGGACGGGACAAGGACAGTTACGAGTAGGTCCTTGTAGCATTTACTACAGTGGCCAAATAAAGGAGCGCAAGTTTGGTGTGGGATTCGTGGTGGGAGAGAGACTCCGTCGCCGAGTACTATCATTCACTGCGGTGAATGAACGTCTAGCCACAATCCGCATCAAAGCGAGGTCCTTCAACATATCGCTGATTTGCGAACACGCCCCGATAGAAGAGAAGGACGATGTGACCAAAGATGCCTTTTATGAGTGCTTGGAGCGCTCTTATGAGAGATGCCCCCGCCACGATGTTTCAGACACGGCAACTCCCTATCGTGCGACTTCTTCAATCTGCTGCTGGAGAAAATTATTCAAGCTGCAGAACTTAATCGAGCAGGTACAATCTTTTATAATCATCATTGATATCATCGGCCTCAACACCCGCGCCGTTAGTTCTGCTTTCTCCAGACTGAACAAGGAAGCAACGCAAATGGGTCTGGACGAAATATCTCCTGTCATCAAACAAACAGTCATCGCACTCGCGACTTGGCTCTCACGTCACTGTTGACAGTCATAACTTTGAAGTTGTAGATAATTTCGTCTATTTAGGAACCAGCATTAACACCATCACCAACGTCAGCCTGGAAATCCTACGCAGGATTACTCTTGCCAACAGGTGCTACTTCGGACTGAGTAGGCAATTGAAAAGTAAAGTCCTCTGTCGACGAACAAAAGCCAAACTCCATAAGTCGCTCATAATTCCCGTCCTGCTATATGGTGCAGAGGCTTGGACGATGACAACAACCGATGAGTCGACGTTACGAGTTTTCGAGAGAAAGGTTCTGCGAAAGATTTATGGTCCTTTGCGCGTTGGCCACGGCGAATATCGCATTCGATGGAACGATGAGCTGTACGAGATATACGACGACATTGACATAGTTCAGCGAATTAAAAGACAGCGGCTACGCTGGCTAGGTCACGTTGTACGGACGGATGAAAACACTCCAGCTCTGAAAGTATTCGACGCAGTACCCATCGCGGGAAGCAGAGGAAGAGGAAGACCTCCACTCCGTTGGAAGGACCAAGTGGAGAAGGACCTGGCTTCGCTTGGAATATCCAATTGGCGCTACGTAGCGAAGAGAAGAAACGACTGGCGCGCTGTTGTTGACTCGGCTATAATCGCGTAAGCGGTGTCTACGCCAGTAAAGTAGAAGAAGATTATTTATTAAAAATTAAATATATTATTAATGCATATTTTCGATTCCACGAACTTTGCGTTATTTATTAAAATTTTTCACTCGAAGAAGTCATCACATTTTGAATTCTTTTACAAACCTTTCTTTTTTTTATCATCTTTCTGTTCATTTTCCATTTAATATTCAGTTATTGTTACACTGTTAGAAGGAAATGGAACTTAAAATTTACAAAACACAAATTTTTAATGGACCTGCAGCCAAACAAGTTGATTGATCGAGCGATGAAAACCATCTAACAGTTTTTGATTTTTCATAGTTAATGAAGAATGAACAGCGGCAATAGGCGGTTAGGGTGGCTCAAAAAACACATTAATTAAATTAACTTTTAGTTGTGATAGAAAATTATAGTTTTTTTTCAATTTGTAAATATAAATAGTTTGTATACCACGAACAGGATAAATTTAGTTTGCCATGAAGTTCTTAACCGACCCACCGCATAGAATAAAAATTAGATGAGGTTTGTACCTACTGTCGACTATGTCCTCTTCTCCATAAAATGTATTTCCAAAGGCCCAACACTCTGACGAATTCCATGAACTAACAGTGCGCTATTAACGAGCTGAGTCGATTTCGCTATATTCGTCTGTTGTTATGAGGTTATATTTGGCTTCAATTCGAGTTACCAAGTACAGCCTGGTCCTTCTCTACCAACTCTTTCCAATGGAGTGGAGGTCTTCCTCTTTTACTGCTTTCACCATTCGTTCAACCGAACAACATGACCTAGCCAGCGTAGTTGCCGTCCCTTGGTTCGCTGAACTTTCTCAATGCCACCGTATATCTCGCACAGATTCTCGTTCCACCAACTGCGGTATTAGCAGTTGCCAATGTGTAAAGGACTATAATTCAATTTAGTCTTTGTTCGTCGAGACTGTTAAATTGTCGACTCAGCTCAAAGTAGCACCTGTGGGCAAGAGTGATTCCGCGTTGGACTTCAAGACTGAAATATGACTTCAAAATTATATTCCAACTTCTTCATAGTCGCGCAAAGTAAAATCTATTCCATCGTCATAGATTGAGAAATCAGGTTGACCATATCCAAATGCTACACCTTCACTGCCGTCCAGTAGGCTGAATAAGTATTCCCTCCATAAATTCTGGACAACAGCCACTAAATCACCGTTTTGGGTCCTACAAGAGTATGCTCCGGTCGTAACTAGTACTCAATGTTATACATTTGAAATTGAAAAAAAAGTTACAGTTGTTCAAATATGAGTGAAAATAACGAAGAAATTCGATATATTTTGAAAATTTTGACAAAAAAAAGGAAAAATGCCACGCAAGTCCAATATAAAATTTGTGAAGTTTACAAAGACGATGCTGTATCCGTTCGTGTAGTACAACA
The DNA here is from genome assembly GCF_023373825.1 of Bactrocera dorsalis. NCBI lineage: Eukaryota > Metazoa > Arthropoda > Insecta > Diptera > Tephritidae > Bactrocera > Bactrocera dorsalis. The sequence continues at coordinate 82,701,076 of NC_064305.1, read as the reverse complement.
AAGGTTCGCTCATTTCCCTTCTGGAAATTTCGAAATTTCGTTTTACGCTGATGGAGTAATGTCCCTAGCGGATAAATGCAAAAAAAGTGGTCGACCAAAATGGTACATATTTGTTTATTTATTTATTATTATAAATATAAAAAAATAAGTTGAAGTTTGATTAGAATGATGTTTAATTGTATGTATGTTAATAGCACGTTACCTAAGTAACAATACTTCACACATTAACTACCATCATTATTCTCATAAAAGTTAATAAAATACTTACTGAGAGGCACTGACTTTGGCATTTAATCTTATCAAGCTAATTTAGTTTATTTAGTTAAGTGTCGCTAAAAAAATAAAATAAATTTCTAATTATACCGGCTGTAATTTCTTTACATAATGTTCAAGTCAACAAAACAAAAAGCCGGTCGAAGTAATAAAAATATTGCCGCCATCTGGGCAAGAATTGCTGAAGAGCACAATTTGTCGATTCCAAGACGTTCTCAAAAATTGGGACTGTCTAAAACCACAACCTAGTGGATTTTGAGAAAAGATTTGGACTTGAACTAGTATCAAATTGTTCTCCATCAAGAACAATTTTATTAAGAAAATCATCATTTTCGATGAGACTCATTTTCATCTGAGTATTGCTATTAATAAATAAAACTGTCGATTTTGCCGTGAAGAAAACCCATAAGTTATTCATGAACAAACATTACATTCACTTAAATTGACAGTTTGGTGTGGTTATTAGTCTAGTGGCAACATCGGATCGCACTTTTTTCGAAATGAAGCTGGTGATACCGGAGAGCGGTATAGATGATAACCAAGTTTTTATGGTAGCAATTGGAAGAAATTGACAGAAGAAGCCACACAGCATGTGCAATAACCGAATTATTGCGAGAAAATTTTGGAGATTCGGTTTATTCAAGAAATTGTGACATTGAATGGACTTCAAAAACTTGTGATTTAATACCACAAAATAATTTTTTGTGCGGTTATTTGAAATCATTGCTCTTTAGCAATAAGCCAGATTCTTTTCAAACTTAAAACGTCAATATTGGACATGCTATCAGGCTATACATGACATACGACTTGCCTTAGTGGAAAAAGTACTCGAAAATTGTGTTCAACGATTTCGTGCTTGCAAAAGAAGTCGTGGTGGCCTTTTGAATAATGTTATATTCAGAACTTAATTGTAGCGTTTGTTCTTCGCAATAAATAAGAATCATTTGTACTTCCTTAACAATTAGTGTGTTTTCTTTTTTTAAAGAATCATATCATTTTTATTGGAAAACCCTGTATTTCCATTGGTTCGTGATATCTGCCTTCAAATTACACGTGTTGACTTGGTGACAATACATTGATACAACCACGCCTACGGAATCATTGAAAATATTGCAGTGGTGTTTATCACGAACATAAATATATGTATTTGACCAGAGCATTCAGCCAAGTTCATGAGATCATCGAAAACTTGCCTCATGCGAGATGTCATTCAATGCATTATTACTGGAGATGAGACCACATCTCATCGTGGGTTTATGAGTACGTATATAAGATAAATTGTTCAACAATTTAGTGATTGGCGCTCCAAAGAAGATCATTCCAGACGAGGGTTATAAAAAGTGTATGTGAAAATTGGATTAAGCGCTAGAATGCTTGTGTTGGGAGTAGCGTTGTATGTTTGTAAACAACCAAAAAAAGGGCATATTCAACGAATTTCTTTATTATTTTCACTCATTTTTGAACAGCTGTAACTGTTTTTCAACTTCCCCGAATTTATTTTTGTTTCGGTTTAGTGAAGCCTAAAGTCTCACCTTTCCAACACTTTATGGTATGACACAATGTGATTGGTAGCACTGGAGATATACGACATCTATTGACAAAATACGAAAGAACTTTTTCGACTACCCAATATTTATAATTGTTGATTGTATCTGTTTCTTTTAGTAAGATTGCCGAAGAGTATAGGTAATGTTTACAGTTTGTTCTTTGATAATGAGTAAATTTGTAAGCCATTTTGTATAATATTTTATTAAAGTCCTACAATTTTACATTGTACATATATCTATGTATGTATCCGCTTTAAAATGTACACACTTCAGATCATAATAATAACAACTACTGCACCTCCTCAAATTTAAATTTCATTTCCCCGTAAGGCGTTAGAATTAGATTACTCTTATATTGCATTTCATTTTGCTCATCGGTCCAGGAGATTTTATATTTACGCAACAAGCGTGCCAACAGCACTTCCATTTCCAAATCGGCTAGACGTTTACCAATGCATGTACGCGGTCCAAAACCGAAAGGCAAATAAACGAATGGATTCTGCGATTTAACCTCTTCAACAGGGTTTGACACATTTTTGGGCGTTTTCAACCAACGCTCCGGTAGGTATTCATTGCAGCGTGGAAAGAACATTTCCGAATTGCAGAGTTCCATATTTCTCATATGCACGGCGGTACCCTTCGGCACCTTATAGCCGGAGAGCACCAGATCACGACCAGTTTGACGCATAGTACCCGAGACGATGGGCATTATGCGCATCGACTCTTTAATGCAGGCACGTAGATAGGGAAAGTTGTTGAAATTTTGAGCATTCAGTGGTGATTTGTGTTCCGGAAGTAGTGTCCTTAGCTCCTCACGTAAAATATCCTGTTTATCTGGATTTTTTGCCAGAAAATATAGCGCAGTTAACGCTGTGGAGGACGTCTAAAAATTAAAAAAAAACGTCAAAATATTGAAAAATCTCACTAAACGACGATTAATTTTACCGTGTCCAAGCCGCCAAATAACATATCGATGGCCATCACTACCGCTATATTCCTATCGAGGCCTAAAAGTTTCTCAAACACAGATTTTCTCGCGACTTTATTGCCCTCCGCTTCGATGCGCTGCAGCGCTGTATCCACAAACTTTCTTGTGATCTCCGTGAGTTCTTCGTGTAAGCGCATAAGGCGCTTAAAACTGGGCGTGTGATAGTAACGCCAAATAGAAGGCGCTATATCGTGATCGAAAGTGTACTGCATAAACTCCGACATGGCCTCAGACATGCGTAATGCGTCCGCATCAGCCTTGCCGGTGATGAGATGGAGGCGCGAGTTAAGCGTCACATAGCAAATGGACTCAAATGACCACATGCGCAGCTCCGTGAGCAAGTCTGTGGTGAGCTGGCCGGTCTCAGTATCACGTATGCTAGCGATTCTATAGAAAGAAATAAATGAGAAATATTTTTTTCGCCAATAAATATAATAAAACTCACTTATCCACCAACTCCATTGAAATTGTGTCAATTTCCGGTAATACCTCACGTATGTTTTGTACCTTCATCATTATGGGATTGACCTTTTGACGTATATTGAACCAGCGCTCGCCTTGCCTTGATAATTTAACAAATTGTTATTAGCAGCCATATGAATTTTACTTCCTCAATAACTACTTACTCTCCCACTAAACCCCATACACCACCGTAGGCATCGGGATTTTGTATCTCTCTATAATATCTAATGCTCTCAATACCCTTGCGTATTGGCCAAACACCTTCAGTTCGAAATACTTTTTCAAAATCGATTGGGTTGTAAGTGCAAATCAGATCTGAACGTCCAAATGAACCACTTATGACGAAAATGTCACCATGACGTTCGCGTAGCGTGTTATACATTTTCAAAAAATTCGCGCCATACAATTTACCTTTAGAAAAAGTAATATATGTACATACATGTAACTAAATTCATATACTTATTAAACTTTAGTTATTATAAATTTTACCGCCTGGCATAAAGTCCATCATTAGTCCGATACTAGATGGTCCTGGTATTTCCTTGTATTCCTTGGCATTCGCCCATTCTTCTTCATTTGTTTTTTCTGTCAGTTGATGCTGAAATATTTCAAAAGAGATCCCAAAGATAGTTTTCAATAGCAGACACGAAATAAGTTTAAAATAAAAATTTTTCTAAAATTTAAACAGTTTTTTATGAAACCAACAGAGTTAGTGGGACGAAACGGTAAGGTATGTAAGCGGAATCTCGGTTTTATCGAGGTTATTTTTGGCCTTTGGTGAGTGCTAAGCAATACTTCTGACCTTTCTAATAATTTATTATTTTTTTTTAGTTATCGCGCTGGCAGCGCTACATCGACGCAGGAGGAGCCTATTTTGAAAGTTTTTCAAGAATTATAAGAATTGGCTCAATAAATTTTGTTAAATGGACTCAGTCCTATTACATTCCGTACAAAACCTGTATGTATTAGCATTTTTAAGTACCTAACCCGCCCATTCAGCTAAAAAAATTGGATTTTTCGGTGAGCCATTTAAGCACGATTTACTGTGTCTAAATGTTAATTTAAGTAAGAGCGACCAATTCTTATTTTAGACCTTGAAAAGACATAATATCTGCATAAAAGATCGGCTAATTGTATGCCCGAAAATATTTTTGGCAGAATATACACAATATGAAAGAATGAAAACAAAGCTTTCTTTACTGACTGGAAAAAATGAGCAAAAGCAAGTTCAATGCTCCCGCTACACTACTCAATTGCAATGTGTGCATAAAAACTCAGTTACGCACGCACAGACATTTAATTCGCATTGCCATCAGCTGATAAGACGTGTACGACAGCTTTTGCCTGTGCTCCACAAATTTCTGCAAAATTATGAGTGCAGCTGCACCCAAATCAGCACTTACCTGCTGCTCCAACGATGCACTGCGTGTAGTCAATGGCCGCCAATGCGCGACGGGCGCCAGACGCAGTTGTTGTATAGCGCTAAGCGGCTGTTGCATGTAGCGACAGAAGGGTTGAAATCGACCGCGTAACATTTTTTAAGCTTTTGGTTTTATTTGCTTTGTCTTTTATATAAATAGAGGCGTACTTTTGCTTTTTGTTTACTTATTATTTATATTGTTGAGACCAATAATTTTCACACAGTACACACACTTTAATATTTGTTTCTTCTTTTTTAGCACCTCAGAATAAGTTACAATGCAGGCAAGGCGCCACCGAAGTTGATATGAAGTCGTCCGTGGTTGCAGTGGCACTGAACTCTTCGGCTGGATCACATACAGTTTAAGTAAAAGTTTTTGCGCTACTTAAATTCAAGGAGAAAGTAAAGAAGTATACAAAATTTGTGCAATATGCACTGAGAATGACGAAGCATGAGAATCGGCATTGGAGAGCAGTGGTCATTTTAAGTGACAAAAATTACAAGTAAGCAAGGGATAAGTTCGTGTGCAATGGATTATTTTATACTCTTGCAACTTACACAGATCAAAGCCAGGAAAATACCTTAAGGTGTAAAAAGCAAACCAGAGGATCGAAATCAAGAAATTTTATACAGCCATGTATTCTCTATATCTTATACACAGACCGACATATCCGACAAAACTTTTGTGAGAAACCCGAAAATCATTATATGCTGTATGCAGCAGTTTTGACAGTATAGACCCGATTTCATTTATTTTGCCAATACTTACTAAATATTATTAACATGACACATACTAACAAAATGTCTCCTAGGTTTCATTAAGGTACCTCACATACAATCACCAATCACATGGAGAAAAAGTCACCCGGTATATCGTCCCGGCGGTATAAAGTTACCCAGAACTTCAAAAATCTGTATATAAAGTATATGAAGGTTCAGGGTTATCTTCCGATTTCACTCATTTTTACAGTTTTTTTTTTATTTTTTGTGTAATTTTTTTTCATTAGTGATTTTGGTTGTTGTAGCTTTAGTAGTTTAGTGTACATTAAACTTATTAAAGGGCGGGATCACGCCAACTTTTTCAAAAAGCCATGAGTGCAATTTGCTACTGCGATCCCCTGATCCTAGAGTACATTGAAAGAAACTTTCGTTGAGACCATTATCTCACGTGGTGAATCTGTGGCGTGGTCTCCAAGATCGTGCGATTTAAAAACGCTGTTGTTTCGGTTTCTTGGTAGATAAGATCAAGACGATTGACGCCTTGGAGGTGAGTTTTCGGTGCATTACCTCTGACATATAAACCCATTGCTGTAAAAAAGTAGTCAACAACTGGGTTTGAGCCAGCCGGGCGGTCTCTTGCCCGAAACTATTTATAAAACATACATAATCTATATAATACTGCTAAGTTTTTGGCAACAATATTAAAATATAAAATTTTAAAAAATAAAGTATTAGTATTGAGTCTAGCTGAAAAATTTTGTGACATCTAGACATATATTTCAGGCAAAATTGAATTTTGCATTTTCAATAAGTTATAGAGAAACGTGAATGTATTGATCGGACGAGTAAACCTGAGCAAAATCAAACAAAAACATGATTATTTCATTTCGAAGTTAAAAGTGATGACGTCAATTATTATATAGTCATTTAAAAAGTACAAATAATCTACATGTCAACCAAACATTTGTGAAACATTACTTAAAAGCATGATTTTGATAAATGAACTCAGTAAGTTCTTCCTGTCAACATAAACATTTACTTTTACATAACAAATACATTTTCATACAACTCCAATATAACAGCACATCAATTACAAATTCACAAATTCTTAACATGAATATTACTTAAAAAAAAGAAGAATCACTTATACAGAGAAACTACCAATAGCACAGTCCTCCTCTTCGATTGGCATAAATCTGAACTTCACCGGGGCCTTAGGTGCCAAAATGAGATTGCTTACATACTGCATTTCATCCGGTGAGGCCCAGCTAATCTTATACAAACGCACCAGACGCGCCATCAAGGTTTCCATCTCCATTTCGGCTATACGCTTGCCAACACAAGTGCGTGGACCGAAGCCGAAGGGCGCATAAATGAATGGATTGCTGCTGCGCAATTCCGGACAAGCACTCTCACCCGATTTCAGCCAACGTTCGGGTATGAATTCCTTATAACGCGGATAAAACTGCTCACTATTGCAGAGCGTCATATTGCCGAGGTGCACCGAGGTGCCGCGCGGTATACGATAACCGGAGAGCACAACATCTTTTGGCAACGTGCGCAGATTACCCGGCGCTATGGGTGTTATGCGCTGCGCTTCTTTGATGCAGGCACGTAAATATGGCATGTTCTTGGTATTCTCAACGGTTAAGGGTGTCTGTGGATCGGGCATAATTTGCATTAGTTCACGACGTAAGGCACGTTGCTTTTCCGGATTTCGCGCAATGTGATACAACGTTGTAATAAAGGTGGAGGCAGTCTGCAAATAAATGTGTTATTAATATAATTAAATATCTATGCTACTTGAGCGCACCGTGTCCATGCCGGAGGTCAATGAATCGATGCTCATCAACATTGCGTAGTGTGTATCGATAAGCAAGAGTTTCTCCAGCACGCTCTTCGCTTCCGTTTTGCCTTCACTTTCAAAGCGGTGCATTGCCTCGAGTACATACTTATAGGTGATCTCTGTGATGCTATTGTAGGCGCGCATTAATTTTTTGAAACCCGGCGTTTCGAAGTACTTCCACACGGAGGGTCTCATGTCGTAGAGAAAACTGAGATTAAAACAATCAGCTAAATTTTGAGCCAAAACCGCTGCTTCTTTGTTGGCATTTTCACTGGACATATTTAGGCGTTTATTTAGCGCGATATAGGTGACCGACTCAAACGCCCATTTTTTAAGTTCAATATGAAAATCGTTTTTCAAAAGACCAGTGATCGGATCGCGCAGCGTTTCAAGCCTAAAGTTGATGATATTGGAAAAACGTTTATGACGAAAATAATAATTAAGTTATAGCGCTCACCTTTCCACAAATCGCAAGGTAATTTTATCTATTTCCGGCAGATCCCCGCGTATGCTAGCCGATTTCATCATAACTGGGTTCACTTTATTACGCATATCACCCCAACTGCGTCCATGCCTAAAAGATATGTATATATGTTTATATATAAAAAGGATCAGTAATAACTAAAAATCGCTTTTTACTCAGTCACAAGTCCACTGCGGCCCTTAAAGAAGTCTACACGCTTCACTTTGCGATAGTAATCGAAACTCATTAAAGCCACACGTATCGGCCAGATGCCTTCATTGCGATAGACCACTTCAAAATCGTCTGCATTGTAGGTGAATAACGTATCGGGACGACCAAACATACCCTTCAATAGAAATATGTCTCCATAACGGCCGTGCAGCTTTTTATGCATATCTATATAGTTGATATTATAGAATTCACCTTAAAAAGAAAATTAATATTTTTTAAATTTTATTCGTAGAGTATTGCATGAGTTCAATGAAGGTACTTACCACCAGGCAGAAAATCGCGGAAAAACTTGTACTTAGAGGGGCCGGGAATCGCGCTGTAATCTTGAGCATTCAACCATTCTGTATCTGTGCGTTCGGGTGCATTTTCATCGATGAGTTCTTTAAGCTGTTCTTCGGTCTAGAATTGTATTTAGTATCATTAAATTAATATTGTACTTAAAAGGTTGGAATTCTGCTAATATTAAATTTTATATCTGTAGACCTTATATTAGCAGAGTGTTGATCTTCACATTCATGAAAAGCGTTATTACTGCCAATGAGACATGGATTTATGAGTTTGACATGCAAACAATCAATAATCATCGGAATGGGGGGAAAAACGAGTCGAAACTAAAAAATCACACCAAAGCTGCTCAAAATGCCCATCGTTTTTTTCTTATATTCGTAATTTGGTACATCACGATTTTTTCCGAAGAAACAGACGGTCAATAATGAGTTCTATTTAGCTTTATTGAGATGTTTGCGTGAGAACAGCCATCTAAAACGGCCGGAATTGTGGAAGAACAATTCATGGATTCTATACGATGATAATGTACCATCGCATTAAGCAATGATTGAGACTGAATTTAATACCAAAACCGCAATGAATACGAGTACCATCGATTAATCGCCGTATTCACCAGATTTAGCACCGTGTGATTTTTTTCTTATTCCCCAAACTAAAATTGCCGCTTCATGGAACCCATTTTCAGTCCTTCGAAGAGATAAAACAAAATTCGCTGAATGAGCTGAAGGCCATCCCAAAAAGGTTTCGAGGACTGAATAAATCTTTGGTTTAAGTGTATTAGATCTAGTGGGGATTTAAAGGCGACAAAATATATATTGATGAATAATTTTTTGTCACAATGTAGATTCATATATTTCCTAACAGAAAATTTGAGGTACCTGAAAAGTACCTTACACTTATCGATAGCTCCTTCCTAATTTTTTTATGTATCTAAAATGATTTTTTCGGTAGCTATTTTTGGTAATATCGAATAATGACGTTATAAGATAGATAGATCATCGTTTATTACCCTTTTCTCTTATTGTGGTATAAGAAGCTGAAATGTTTGACTATTCTTGACATAACTTCAGATGGCAGAAATAACAGTTGTCAAGTATCACGAAGATTTCTTAATATTTTCTAAAGTTATATTTTATACAGACAGATGGTTATGTTAGGTTAAGGGGTCGATCCAGAGTAGAATCTTACTTGAACAGCTCAGAAAGTCGGTTCATTTTTGTACCTAAAAACACCTACATACATATATACTGGATCACAAGACTCTTACAAATCGACGAAGCGACAAATCAGCTGCGACAGGCTCAAACAAATTTGAGATGGCTAATGTCAGTTTCGGCTATGTCTTCTGATTCGCTGACGGTAAGACTACCAAGATATTTCAGCCTCAGTTGTGCAAAGGCTGAGTAATGGAAAAGAAAGTGCCCGGACGTTTCCAGCTCACCCCTCTTCCATATCACTTTGACGTACGAAATGATTTTCAGCCCTACCACAAGAACGCCTATTGCGTGGTAATCAGTACGAACTACTATGATTGTGGCAAGATAAACTTTGCTCAAGGCAGTTAGTTCATTGCGAAACCCTTTCTTCATCTCATTTTTGTCATAATGTAGGTGACATTATAAGATCTCAATTATTATTGGAAAGATTAACTGAACTGCAATGAAAAAAGAAAGATTTTCTGCTCTCATGATATTTATCATGGTATACTTTATAAAAGCTGCTTTATGGTAGTTCGCGATGTTTATCAGAATTCTGACTGATTCATAAATTATATAAGTATATAATTATTTATGCATTGGAACACTGCTTAGCATCTACAATAAACAATAAACCGAAATCAGCGCTCTACGATTCTTTACCCAAAAAAGTATATTTTTTATGATTTTATCTGCTTATCCCGGATTACATACATATCCATATGTAAAAATTGATTACGGTTGAATTTGTTTTCTTTTTTAATCATATCGTAATATTTATAAACGCGTGATATATTTTCAGAACAAAATAAAATATGCAAAGAAGTATATAATACAGATACAAACAAAAACAACAATGTCGTCACTTTAGTTCACTGCACTCAGAATATTTATTGAGTTACATATATACATATATTTATTTAAAAATCACACACGTTTGTACGATATGGATTTATATGATCTCTTTTAAATTTTATTCATAAGATCCATGTTTTTGTAATTTTTTATGTAGGCAATAATTATATTAGGAAAAATTTAAATTGTATTTGCGAAAAAGAAGGCTGAATGTCTCATTTCTTGCGTTTACAAGTGTTAATCTTTACATTTACAAAGTGTAGAAAATTATAAAATTTCACTTGGTTTCAAAAATTATTACAATTTTTTATATTTTTTTAACCAATTTGCGTTTTATTTACTTAATATTCCAAATCCACCTCACTTGTTTGAAAACATTCTGCCTAAATATAGTAGATTTTGGTAGCACTCACCGCACTTGAAAAGCCGGTACGCCGCTGGTGCGCTTGCTGTGCGGCACAGCTCAGCTGTGGAAGTCGAGCGAGCCCAGGACCGGTTTTCTTGACTGCGCATAGCATCTTCCACATTTTGTTTTGATACTTACTTTTAGTGCACGCTTTTTTATTTACTTATTGCTTTTTTATTATTTGTGTTTTATTTTTTGCCGGTGAATATGGAATAGCCAAAAATTGAAGTGAACAATTAATGCAAGGCCGGTGCAGCACTGAAGTCGGCGAAACGCGCAGCGTTACTGAATATTCAAGCTGCTGTAATGCCGGTATTTAATTGATATCATGGTTTAAATTTTAAGCGAAACACAAAGAATGTAATCGAAATTTTTGTCAAAACGCATTTGGGGAGAGATAAGTAATAAAGAAATGCACAAGGAAGTAACACTGAAAGAAATTAAATGAAATAATCAAATACGAAAAATAATAAAAATACATATGTATGTATATATGAGTGTAGCGTACTTAAAGCACACTCCTTCAATACTAGGCTAATTCCATAAGTAAACGGATGGCGCTCCCCGCGTCGGTTGGGCTGGAGAAGGGTATTCAAGTATATTAGAGCGAGTCGATTTATAGGGCGCCAAAAAGTAAAAAAAAATCGAGTAAGCTAGAAATTTTAATCAAAATATACTACTTATTTGCCCTTCTTAGTATTTTCAGTCTATAAGCTAAATATCGGGCTAAATATCTCCGGGATGTTGTTTTGTAGATTTTTTTCTCTAAAAAATAAAAATCTGCAAGTTACTTAAATAACTGCGAATTCCTTTTGTATTTTTTTTACTAAATTGAAATTTAAAAAATTCGGTAAATTTCAATCCCGAAAATTCGGCATTAAAATGATATACTTATTTTCACAAAAGATTAAGCTTTACGTATGCTTCTTCATTTAAGGATTACGAGCTAAATATCTTCGTGATGTTGTTGTTGTAGAATTCTAAGGCTACATTTTTTGTGTACTAAACTAAAGTTTACGAAATTCGGGATCCCGAATCTCAATCACGAAAATTCGGGATTATTATATTGTTCTCGTTTTCACTGCAGATTAAGCTTTTTATGTACAGCTGTGTTCAAAATAAAAGGAGTGCCCCTGAGAAAAATATTTAGCACAAAGAAATTATCATGTCAGACCATGAACGTCAAGCACTTGTCAAGAAATATTTCTAACGGTATTCCGCAAGTAAAACGCAAAGCATAAACTTTTCTTATCATTAAATAATTTGCTTTTCAACTATTGTTGTTGTTGCTAATTTCTTTTTGATAAAAAAAAATTAATACTAATTTTTCTACGCATTTAATTAAAAAACTGCAAAATTTCGGGATCCCGAATTTCAATCCCGATAATTCGGGATTAAAATATTGTAGTTGTAGAATTCGAGAACTACATTTTTTGTGCACTACATTAAAATTTACAAAATTCGGGATCCCGAATTTCAGTCCCGAAAATTCGGGATTAAAATATTATACTCACATTCACAGCTGATCGTGTTTTTGGTGTATTTCTTTTAAAAAGTTTTTTTTTTACATTTCATTTATGTATTGTTAGTCGTACAAGCAGGTAGTACATTCTATTAATTTGCCAATCTGAGATACCTTCTGTTTCGTGTAAAATAATAACCAATTTCTTAAATTAGCGTTTATTTTGCCGTTCACTGCATATAAAGTCGCTTTCCGCACAGTACGAAGCGAATTCTCTCACTAAAATTCATTCGTACAGTCTGTTGGTACCGAAAGGCAGCTTCTAATATATACAGCGAACAATATCAGCAAATACAGGCAGCTTACAGCAAAGTTTCCAACCTAATACAGAGTGCTTCAAAGTCACTAAAAATTTGTTTGTACAGTTCACAAAAGCAAAACAGCAACTTTTGTACGGAGTGAATTTTGCACGATTTTTAGTGCGTACTGTAGCTAAGTAAGAATTTTATTACTTTGATATTAACACTGAAATTGATTTTTATGCTCTGAACAGGGTACATAAAGTTTGCCAAGATGCTTGTTACACCCAAAATGAATCGTGAAAGACTCCATAAATGATATATATAAATAAACAGGGTGACGAGTTGAGTCGGTTGAAGCGTAAAACTCTGTTTATATTTTTTATTATTATACCTTTTCAAAATACAAAAAGAATAGCTGTAAAGGTTATTATAGCTTCAAGGCAGCCGAAGTTTTTTGTTGGTTCTCATAATTTCTAGAATTTCTAAAACTATTTTTAAAGTATTCGAAGTTATTATTTTTCAAAAATATTATGTATAAAAGTTCCAACTTAAAAAAAAAAAAAAAACATTGAAAACAATTAATTCATTAAAAATGTTAATATACGTATTTCCAATGGGAACATCGGCTTTATTTTCAACTTTCCTTCTTTTCTTACCTGTAGGAAATTTTCACCTCAGTAAAATAAATTCACACTTAATTTTCATACAATTTAAATTACATTTATTCGCCATTCGTAATTACTTTCTTAGAGTTTTTAATATATATTTGCATGTTTTTATTGTTTACTATTAATTTTTGTTTTGTTTTTAATTTTAAATAATTTTCTGATATGCGCTAAACTAACGTTAGACGTTGAAATTGTTTTGTTAAAGTTAAGAGAATCAATGCAAGGAATCTTTAATAGTATGTATATATGTTTTTTTACACATTTCTTGTTTAACTTATTTTGTTTTATATTAATTTTTGTTTTGGTTTTGTTGTTGCCTTTTTATCTTAGGTACATAACAGTTTAGATTTTACGCATGCTTAATTAAGTTTTGCTTGAATATGAAAAAAATCTTACTCGAAGAAACATTCAGCTTTATACGATTATATGAGAAAAACACACATACAGACATACATTGTCTAGATTTATTAGATTTCTTAGATTCGCCTTAAAATTCTTGGTTAAGTACATATATGTGTGGCTGTATGTACAGATGTGAGTATGTATTTGTGATTATGCTATTTTAGGAAAGAAAAAGTGTTTCATTATTTAATTTTTGTTGAATTAGTTTTAGTAACTAGCTTTCAGCGGATTTATTATTAGATTGAAGTTCAAGTTAAGTACATTTAAAGTTTTTGAGTTGTATTTAATACTTAAAACGTTGAAGATTTTCCACACCAATTTTTATATTTATATTTTGCTTTTTATTTTTTGAGAATGCTCATAAATGTTACTTAGTTTCCAATGGCCTTATATTATTTTGCGTTTACAGTTATTTTATATATTTTTCATGCTTTAGAAAAGAAAGTTTCAGTTGCAAGCAAAGAGTTTTTAACAAAAGCATAAATTTAGAGAATATTAATAATTGCAATAGAGGTTTTTTTATATTATTTTTCTGTTTCTTTAGGCTGGCCCTTAAAGTTATTAGCTTTTCTTATATATACACATTTGAATTAAATTATTTTAATACTCTTGCAACATGTTGTTTTGTTGCTTTATTTTTTCACTACAAAATCTTTTTTACTTTACCTAATTTCATTATTTATGTATAAAAATTATAAAAAATTAAATTTCGTTGTTTCTATATATTGTGTGTCTATATAATTAGTTGGGTTATTTTGTATCGCCTACAAAATTATTTTCATATATATGTATATATATTTATATATATATATATATATCATATATTAATAAATATAAGTACGTAAAATTTTTCGCAGGCTTATTTGGAGCATTTCTATACAGTGTACAGTAAGTACATACATATATTTTATAAAATAACACACTTATGTATATAATAAAATATGTTTTATATGTAGTAACAACAAAATTCACTAATACTACTTTTTTTAATTATATAATTAAAATAAATTTAATTAAATGAAATTAGAATAAAAATTAAATTAAAAAATTAATTGATATTAAACACAAAATAAATTATTTTAGATTTTAAAAATTAAAATTGTAAATATAAATGGACATTATAAATAAATTTCAATTAAAATCCAAACTAAATTAATTTAAATTAAAAATAAATATAAAAAAGCTTAAATTAAAATTGAAAAAATCAAAACAAAAATTAATTTTAATTAAAAAAAATTATAAAAAAAATTAAATTGAAATTAATAGGGAAATTGAAATACAATCGAAAACTGAAAACAAAAATTGAAATACAGAAAGAGAAGAAAAATTAATATAAAATTAAATTAAAATTAAAATAAAATTAAAATTATAATTATAAATAAAATTTAAATAAGAAATATTCTTGGAATTGAAATAATAAAGAATATAAAAAAACGAAGAAAAATAATTTAAATTTAAAAAGAAAATTTAAAACAAAACTAAAATTATAATTAAAAATAATAAAATATATAAAAATTAAAACTAAAACTAATTTTAAAATTTAAATTAAAATGCATATATAACAAAATTAAATTAAATCTTGAAATAAAAATTGAAATAAAGATACAAATTAAAAGTAAAATTAATAGTACAATTAAAACTGAATGTAAAATTAAATATTAAAATCATAAAAAAATTAAATTAAAATTATAGTTTTTTTGTTTAATTAAAATAAAGCAAAAATTAATATATAATTGAAAATAAAATTGAAATAAAAAGTAAAATGAAATAAATTAAAATTAAAAATAAAATTAAAACTAAAATTAAAATTAAAAATAAAAATAAAATTAAAACTAAAATTAAAATTAAAATTAAAACTAAAATTAAAAATTAAAATTAAAATTAAAATTAAAATTAAAATTAAAATTAAAATCAAAATTAAAATTAAAACTAAAATTAAAATTAAAAATTAAAATTAAAACCAAAATTATAGTTAAAATTAAAGCTAAAATTAAATGTAAAAGTAAGTAAAACAAAGTAAAATAAAATTTAAGCCAATTAAAACACAATTAAATTCAATAAAAAATTTCAAATTTAAATTAAATTAAATGACGAAATTTCGAGTCATCTGTATAACCAAAAACAAAATATATTAGAAAAACAAATTTGATTACAATTTAAGTTTTGAACATTTTACTGCCACGCAAATATAAATAAAAAAATAAAACATTTTATGAAAAAAAAAAATGTTATTACAAATAAAATATTTTTATTATTTATTATTTAGTAAATATATATAATATTCTATTATTCGAACTTATTATATCCGACCACGCATACTAAAAAATTTCACTATTTCCATGTTGCCCGTTTTTAATTTCATTTTGAAATATTAACAGGAAATGCTTCATATTAAATTTTAAACTACAACAAAAAAAAATAAAATAAAAACAAAAAATAAAAACAAAAACAAAAAAATTTACATATACACATATAACATTAAATAAAAAAAGTTTTGCTAAATTTAATAACAGTTAAAAAATTGTGATTTTTAATCATTTTTTTTTTACTAACTAAAATAATACTACTTTTTTATAAATATATATTTTTTTCACAAAATGTAAATAAATATTTTTATAACAATTAGATTGGACTAGACATTTGAAATATTTATTTTTTAGTTTTCTTTTTCGTTTTTTAGTACTTAAAAGTAGTGATATGCTGCATTTTAAAGTAGTTTCAAGTCAAAAATTATGCTAAGCCATTTACTTAATTATAGCTAGAGTTACATATACCTATGTATGTAGTTAATAAATTAGTACTTATTTGCATAGTTTGGTATTCACTGCCATTGGCAATTGATATGTATCGATTTCATGGTTGATATGTTTCGCTTGTCACAAATTGTACACACTCAAAAAAAGCTGAGTATAAACGCTGCTATAAGCTAAATTGCTCTAAATTGTATAGTATGTATATGTAGATACGTATCAGCATGCATCCGGTGACCAGAAAATAAAAAAAAAAATAAAAAAATAATAAAAAAAATATTAAAAAAATACAATGAAAATATATATGTATAGAAAATATAATATATTTATGTATATATTTATTTTTTTAATTTTGTATTTTTTTTTTGTAATTTTTGTTGAATTATGTATTTTGATATCTCATTTTGCTTTTTGTAATTACATTTTAAAATAATTAGTATTGAGTTTTCTTTTTAAACAAAAAAAAAGCTAATAATACTATCTCCAGCCTCTCTACCACCACTTCACTGTCACCGCATGCACTGTTCTTTCATTTATAGTAGTTGTTTTAGATCTTATTTATTTATACCTAAAACTAAGCATAACCTCAAATAATTCTAAAATATTTATGTCTAAGCGAATATCTCCTAAAAAGTAAGCCAAACTTAAACTTAGCTATATATGTCTTGTGCTACGCTAGATTTGAACATTACTTCTAAATAGTTATGTATGTATGTATATTTTCGCTACGAATTTCGTTTAGATTTTGTGTTTAATCCTAAATGTATGCACACCTTTTATTCAGCCTAAATTTTGATATGTTTTGGTTTGGTTCACTTGAAAGCGCAATAAACTGCGTTTCTTTCTAGCAGCTGCCTCAAAGTATTTGCAGACTTGACTGCAATGCATTTTACTAAGCTGCGCTTGCTAATATTTAGTATTATTTTGCAGTCATTTATGTATTTTCGCAATGCTCTGCTCGACACAGTATACTTCTCGGCGACGTTCTGGTACTTAATTGTTTGTCTTTAATTTAATTGTAAATTTCTTAGTTAATTATTAATTCTTACTAATATTTTTTAAACTATTTTTTTTTATTTTCTATAAGAATTAAATTTCGCATTTTTCCACACACACACACGTTCTTTCTTTATTTTTCCCCACACTTTACACATTTTGTATGTATTTTTAATAACTGTTCTCAACACATTTTAAATTTGTAGTTCACACCTTACATTTGCTTAGAATATGCACACTATATTTAATTAAATACATATACATACAGTTATTTTTTAATTTTCTTTAAACGTACTCACTTACTCGCTAGAAAATCACATTTAGTTGCTTAAAAAGTTCTTCACTCCTTATAATATCTGTTTATGTATTTTTGCGTTTTTGCAATTTTTTCTACTTGAAAAATATTGAAAAATCAAATAGGATGTGTATTATACTAAAAACAAATCTTAAATATTAACTCATGCATGTCGCTATATTTTAATTTAATTTCTTATATTTTAATTAATACACTATTTTTAAAAAATTATAAAAAAAATCTTGGGGTTTATATAAAAAAATATTCGATATATTTTTGTTCCTAAATAAATACGCTTGATTTTGGAGTTTTCGGTTTATATAAAAAATTACATAATTCATATTGCTTTTCAAGGTTTTTTATTACACAATTTTAAGCTTCATTATTTAAGCACAAATTTTTGGAACTCAATATGTCCAGGCATATATAAAAATATTAAAATTATTTTGGGTTACATTTGGTGTTTTTAACTTGATTATGGATATTTGAATATTTGTTTCATCAGCGTGCGCTCATTAGATACAAATATGTAGAACATACTGAGATGAAATTGTTTTATGCCTTCAGCACTATAAGAACTGCAATAATAAACACTTGACAAATTTTGTTAAAATATAAAAAATCAGTTTTTTTTTTGCCGGAAAATAGCCATACAATTAGCCAAATCTGTGAGTAAAAAATGAATATTATATACCCCATATACATACAAGTACATATATGTATATACATATACAAAGAGATATTCTCTATTCTGAAGAGTATGAGTTAACGTTGTTTCCCAAAAAATTTGAAGGCAATAGTCAATCGGCTGTATGGCTGAATCAACGTTTTTCGAACCAATGCGAATTCTCACAAATCGGCATTCAGAAACAGAGTTTTGAACTTCAAAATTATCGGCCGTTTTTTTAACTTAAAAAGCGACAATTTTTTCAGAACTACGCCACTTTGCTAATTTTTGATATTTTTCAAAAATCCTAGGTCATTGTATATGAAATATCTTCAAATTTAAAAAAAATTTAGAATTTTTTTTTGTTTCAGCGACTCATTCGGCCGGAATCATGTCAGCAGTTGGGCAACTTTTTTTGGCACTTCCGAAGACAGCGCAAATTTATTTTATATTGTTATTTTCAACATTTCAAACATTCGATCGAAACTTTCTTAAAAAAAAAAAACACGAAAATCGCCAAATTTTTCATGGGTTACACTGGTATAGCCCCTTAAGCAAAGTCCGAAGTTATTGTATGAAAATAGTCGTATAGGTAAGGGTGGTTGACAATAAGCGTGATACCGTTCACCTATAGGCGGAATCCTATATTTCCTTAGCTACTCTATTCATTTGAAACAAATTTGATACTCAACGTTACCCGAACATTTTTATGCTATAGTGTGAAAGTCGATGTACAACCACGCCTATTGTTCATATACAACAATTTTAAGCGCCATCTATTTTTTTAATTTTATAGTATATGCATTTACAGAGTGCCACAACGTATGCGAGCTCATGTCTAAAAATTGTCAAAATTGTACTACAACTTTTCAAATGCTCAAAGACTGGTTATGTGGACTCCAGTGCTTGAGACGGACTTTGCACCGAAGCCATTGATCAATCTTTCAAATATTTAATACATTTCAAAAGGCATATTTCTGTTAGTAATATGTCCATGGGTCAAAAATGCTTTAAATCGAGTCAATACTCCCATATACCTAATGTGGTCATTTCCGACATTCCAATACGTTTTAAACAATTTACTTTATATGTCAATATGTGCAAAAATTATTAATCAAATTAATTGTTTTCTGAATTACCAGCGGAATTCGATCTAAACCTCTAATACGAGGGTCGCCTTTCATATTTCAGGCTTAGAGAAAAATAATATTAATCTTCTAAAATCGTCTTTTTGTTTTTTAAAATATTCTTCATTAAGATCTATACATTTTCGAATATGTTTGAAACAATTTTCGGAGCTTGTTTGCAACTCTGTTTAATATTTCTACAAAAACATGCGTTTAGGTGTCGAAAAACGTTGATTTCTTCATTAACTTTCTACGTAAGGGAATAAAAAAAGTCACTCGGCGATAAGTCAGAACTTTAGGGGGACTTACTCAACAAATAGATATTTTAAGTGCTCAAAAATACAGTTCTTTCATTCGATATGTGAGAGTTTGTATTGTCGGCGGTTGGTTTTCGTGACTTCTTGAATGACAGCTGTCAAAAATGGTTTTTATCACTCTGCATTTAGTCTTCTTCGAAAGTTAAAAGTTAGTAAAAAATAATCGCTCGAGGATATATTAGTGATTTAATTTCATTTTATGACCAAGCTGAATATTTTAAGTTACTGTAATGTTAAAAAGTAAATATTGAACTCTTAGGCAACAAAGTTTAATATGGTATATATGATATAAAAATATGCCGCCGGTTTCGATATTTGAAACTTGTGAGCGCATAAAATGTTCAATTACAACCGAACTTAACCATTACTTACTTTTTTGAATTATTTTACTATACTGATGTTGCTCTAATTAACACAGTTGCGGTTCCCATTCTATTTCGGTTGCCAATAATAATATTTAATTAACCAACAAATGACCATATACTACGAATAAAAATTCGAAAATGTCCTTTCGTTAATTATTTACTATTTTGTATGTCAAATTACCAAATACATATATGCCGTTATTAAGGTTGGTGTTTGAACATTTTTGACCAATAATGCACACTCAAAAGTGGACAATTATCTCAATGAAATTGCAAAATGGCTTTTCGAATATAAAGTGTATATATGTATGACAACAAAACAAAAATAGCTTGAGCATTACGTAATCGAAATTATACATTAAAATTTTCAGATAAGTAATTGCAATGAAAATTATCACTTGTTTTTCATTTTTTCATAATTATTTTAGTTTGTTTTGTTCGAGTAATATTTGCGAAAATTTTTTTGTATATTTTCGGTACACAGAAATATTTCGGTTTATTAATTTAGTCATTAAAGTTGTATGCCTACTGTCGCTTTGTGGTTTTCTTATGCTTAAAGTTTTGCCGACACACATACATACCTATGTTTTGTATATATGTATGTATGTAGCTATGTATATATAGTATATATGCATTTGTTCATGATATGTATGACATTTTCACATAAATTTTCATATTTTCTTTTTTACTTTTGAATTTGATATGTTTGCTTTTGCGACGAAGTCTCAAAGGAGTATAAGTATTTTGTAGATATGTTTTGCTTGATATGTATGTATATGTTTCGATTTTGATAAATCTGGTTACATAAATTATCCACACGCACGCTTTCTCTTTACAGACACTAAACCTCACACTCAATGTAACGCTTTTAAAGTTTCTGATAAATATGTAAAAATGTATGTATTTGCGCTTATATCCATGACAAGTGTGCGGCGCGCACATAAATTATATTTTGCAACATTTATATATGCCTTGGGTTTCGTACTTTTTGCTGCGTCTGTGTCTGTTGCATTTATGCGATTTCGTTTTGACGTGTAAAAATCAGTTTTGCTCAACACAAAAAGTAAATAACGGTCTCTTATTACATTCGCAACATGCATGCACATACTTATATATATATTATTATGCATATTCATTCGTATTCGTTCGCTCACTCGCATGCTCACTCGTCGCAGTTGCACTTAAATATCTTCTATATCCATTTGTACACATCAATCTTTCGAAAATGCTTGCAACACCTTTGAAGTGTTGCAGCAACTTGCATTTTTTATCGGGATCATGTGCATTTATCCTTGCTTATATATGTGTTTATGTGCATATTTGTGTATAAATATTTGTATTCATCATCGCTTATTACACACATATACCATATATGAGACATGCTCAAACTTAGGTCAGAATGAAATTTTAAAGTATTGGTTCGTTCACTAAGTAATTTCGTTTGATGACAACAACTGATCTTATGGAACTTTTTCGCATCCAAATTCACACTTAATCGCTTTATCGTTATAATGTATTTATTTTATATTTATAGAACTGATATAGTAGCGTTTTCTGTGGAAACACAACTCGGAAGATTGTTGAAAGATTAAATTTATCCAACGTAAATATGAGACGTTTAGAATTAATTTCGAAGCATGACACATGAGGTTCTCATGTTCTCACAGAACGAAATTGTCGCTGCAATGATTCTGATTTGTATATCAACCGTCAGAGAACTGATCCATTATGGAAGCGCTATGTTGCCGGCGAAAATAAATTGGGTTAGGGTTACAGAGTGTCCTAATTCTGTTCGAACTAAGATTCTAAGAAATGTCTACACTATTCCAGCCCAGGCTTCGGCGATAAGATGTAATATGTAAAGCGTAAGAGATGAGGATGAACTAGCTCAAGTCACCTCGTAGGCTGCTGGTCAACAAAAAAAGGTGGACAACATTACCTTTTTTGAGTGGGATTTCCAAGGTATCGTTTATTTTGCGCTTTTCCCCGACATTACCACGATTAACTCGGAAGTGTATTGTGTTTAGTTGGACAAATTTTTTCACCAAGATAAAGTGCAACCACTTATAAGTTTGTTGACTCACCAAAAACTTTTGCTGCTTGTATGGGCTGTGGTACCAAACCCAACATATACTCCAGACTTGGCAACTTCGGACTATTACTTGTTTCGGTTTTTGCAACTTTTTTTTTTGGTTTGAAAAACCTCCACCTCAAAGCAGGATGTCAAAAGCCACTTAGACGAGTTTTTTGCCTGGGAGGATCAAAAATTATATGAGTGTGGAATCAATTTATTGCCCGAATGATGGCTAAATGTATTGGATAGTAATGATGAATACATAATTTCATAAAATGTTTTGGGCGACGCAATATTAACTGCTTTCAGCTTTATTAATGAAATGATTTTCTGCTTCGTTACCTTCGAAATAAACTTTTCACACAATTAGCAGCGGAATACCAGGTTATATTGCATCCTTTACAGGAGTTACTCAAACTTACACGGGAAAATAGATACAATATTTTGTGGCATTATTTAAATCTGGTAACACCTGCTATTGGCTATCACATTCTTCTCTTCGTGATATTGAAATTTTTCCAAGAAATGTAAAATTTATTCAAATAGATTTTAGGTATTTGTTCACCGTGACTGTAACTTATGAAGACCATCTTGTTGGGTATAAATTTCTTTACTTTTTAGAGCAATATCTACGATAGTTTGTTAACTTGGTTGTTGGTCACCTTTCCATAGAATATTAGCTGGAACTATTCTTTTAAAAGGCAGTCATGGTGACTAGTTGACAGCTCCGTTTCTGGATGTGATCTGATAGGCAAAACTTTATTGCAGTATTATGATTTCAACGCTCTTTAATACTAAGAATAGATATTATCATATGAGGAACCAAAAAGTCGTGAATCATTGATGACAGAAGTAACCTCCAATTGGAACAGGTATGTAAGAGAGCCCGAAGAACACGTCCCGCTGTAAGCTCATGTTAGTGACTTCCGAAAGTGTATAGAGTAGTAAGGTCAAATATATGTATTAATAGCGCTGATTTGACTGCTATTTCTTTGGAAATTTCTACGTCTCCAAAAATAACACATTGCTGAACATTTTTTTTTGGAAATTTTTAAATCCCAGTTTATTTGAAAATATGGTCGTGAATGAAGTTTTAAGCTTAACTATCGGTTTCCTCTTCATATTTTGAACTTTCGAGCTCCTTATAATTTAGAAGTAAGATAATTTGTTATTCTTATTGCTGTCTTACTAGGGAACAAATCATTCGAAGAAGGTCGATAATGCGTTGACGAGCCATGACCAGGACGGATATCAATATATACTGATGATCAACACGGCAATAAAATAAAGGAATTTGTGCTTGAAAACCGACGATTAACAGTCTGAGATTTTACTGGCATTGTTGGATTATCGAAAGGATCAGTGAAAACCATTTTGATAGTTAATTTGGGCCTAAGAAAAGTGAAAACACGTTTAGGTCCAAAATCAGTGAATGTTTTCGAAAAACAGCGTCTCATTAACGTCTGTGAAAAAATGCTTTCCGACTACTAAAATGTCACAAAACGTATTATTATTGGCGTTCTTGGATCTATGCTTACAATCCGGGAACAGACGATCAATCGTAGGATTATCGTAGCAAACGTGAGCCGCAACCGAAAATACCAAGTCAAATCAGGTGAAAAATCAGAGTTTTGTTGACTGTTATCTTCGATTATTGAGGTGTGGTGTACTCCGAATTCCTTTCGACCGGTCAAACTGTTAACAAGGAATACTATTTGACTCTTGTGCATCATTTGCACGAAGATATTCGTAAAAAGAGGACGGAATTATGGGCAAACAACTCTTGGCTTTTGTACTACGACAATGCACCGTCGCCTACTGCTTTGATTCTTCGTTAGTTTTTCGTTTGTTTGTCATCAGTGTATTAGAGCTAAGGGGGATTACTTTGAGGATGCCGACATAGATTTTGAAGAATAAAATTAGATTTTAAAAATTATGCACAAAGTCTTATTATTTTTTGCCTTTATATAAGAAGCAAAAGTTACACCAAAAATACAAATCTGAAAAAATTACGAATAGAACCTCTTCCTTAATAAAAATAAACATATTTGATGATATGCCATGAAAAATACAACTATTTTTGTTTAATTTTTAAATAAAAAAACTTTAAAAAATTTTTTTGAATTAAATTTTTACACTGCAAATATCCTGTTTACTTTCCGCATGACTGCCTGAATCATTTATATACCCGTTTACGCGGAAATTTATATACAAACATACACATAAACATATTTGTTTACATTGCAACTTACTTTTTCAGCACATCACATACATATGTATATGCGCTTTTTATGCCCGAGCAAAGGTTCATTGCACAGAATTCACAGGCGCGCCGACAGGAAATCGTTAACGCACGAACACGCATACACTGACACTTACTGACACATGCCGACTTTTGCTTAAAAGAAATACTTAAATTTTAAACTTAATGTTGCAACTTTTGTGTTTGTGTGTAGATCGCTCTGTAGAATAACTATAACTCGACTTAAGCTTAAAATTATTTATCGTAAATAAGTATTTGTTACTTATGAATGTACATGTGTGTGTAATTTACATACCTGCGATGAACTGTATAATATTTATATGTTTTTGTGTATTAAAATTAATTAATTAACTGAAATTTGTTTTCCCATCAGTCCTTAATTCTCAATTACAGCTACTGTTGGTCGCCAATTGCTGGTCTCACTTTGTGGCCGCTTTCAGGTGGCGCTCCTTGTTTTCACACACCACACAAACGTAGCAGCGCAAATGTGTGTAGGTGTGTGTGTGGGTGCATGTGCTAACCGTTAAGCGATTGTCCTGCAATTGCTCTAGTCACACCTCCACGCACACACACGCACACATACGCAACTACACAGTGTCCTTTTTAGTAGTTGTTCCTTTCAGTGTGTGTGTTTGTGTGCAGCCTACTCTTCCGGCCAGCCAAGATCCTCACCAACCAATTCATAGAATCGTTGATTATGCTCGGCAAAGAACTTTCGCAATTTGGACACGACCACAGGATCAACATGTGGATGCTTGCGTCCTTTCGTTTCGCGTAAGCATCGGTCACCGCTGTCGTAACGCAAACAGTAGAAGCCTTTTGTCTCGTTGAAGTAGAAATGACTGTTGGTCACACGATGCTCGATGCCTTTTATGCCGCATTCAACGTGTTGTCAGTGTTGTTGTTGGTGGTGATGTTGTTATTGTTGTTGGTTGATGATGCGCAGTGCAAAGTTGCAAGCGGTGTGTTGCAGTTGTCCGCGTTGCCGAGGTAAGTAATTGCAGAGGCCGCAATATGAAAATTTAATGCGTTGTTGCAGTTGGCAGCAGCAGGTAACGGTGGCACCAGCCGAAGTAGCATGTGAAATGTCAGCATTGCAGTAGTCCGTAATAATTGTATGCAAGGAAGAGAAAATGCATGAAGTTAGTTGTGGTTTTTTTGCAATGTGAAAGCGACAAAGTTAATTGCGAGTTTTGTGCGGTATTTGAGGTGAAAAAATATGAGCATTCATGCAGGGAGTATGAGTAGCGTACATACATACATACATATGTAATGTGTATAATGCTAGGATTCGGGTGGTGAACAATAAGATTTTTTCTGCTTCACATATTTTATGAATAGAATTGTTAATTGTATAAATATGTAGTATTCGTATGCTATGTTTGTATGTATACATACTTATATAATATGCCAGAAATTTCAAACTGTCGAAGCGTACACATAACTGCTATAAATGAAATAGACTCGTATAATGAAATAGAAGGTGAAAATAATGTGGCTGCTCTCTTATGTTAAATTCAACGTCAGGCCTTTGTTGTTACTTTCCTTTACATTGTGACAAAAAAGCAGCCGGAAATTGTAATTAAATTCCTCAGGCTTACAATGATTCAAAAACACAATCCGATACGTGCGAGTGGTACAAAGCCTTCAAAGATGGTCGACAGATCGCTGAAGATATACCTCGTTCTGGACGATCTTCGACCTCCTCACTTGACGTGAAAGAAAAAGTGAAGGATAAGGTGCTTGAAAATCGTCTAACCAGTATGAGAGAGATGGCAAAAAGCTCGACATTTCTCGCCGATCCGTTTGAATTATTTTTGTGGGTATTTTGGGTAAAAAACGCGTTCTTGCCCGACTCGTCCCGTTAAAGCTGAATTTTTTTCAAAAAGAGTACGCTAACTAAGTCTTTTTGTACAAGCTTGACTGATTCCGATCCCACATTTATGGAGAGCATTATAACTGCCGGTGAGACATGGATTTACGAGTTTGGCATGCAAACAAGTCAGCAAGCATAGGAATGGAGAGGAAAAACGAGGATAAAACAAAAAAAAACCAAGCCAAAGCCGATCAAAAATGAAGGTGATGATCTTCTTTTTTTCGATATTCATTGCTTGGTTTTTTCATGAATATGTTCCGGAGGGACAAACAGTCAATACGGAGTTCTTTTTGGCCGTATTGAGGCGCTTGCCTGAGAACATCCGTCGAAAACGGCCGAAATTGTGGAAGAACAATGCAATTTAAAGCCAAAAGCGCCATGAATATCATCGATCAACCACCGTATTAACCAGAACTGGCTCTGTGTGATATTTTCTTCCTTCCCGTAACAGAAATTCCCGGTCCGTGGAATCAGATTTCACTCAATCGTAGAAGTAAAACAAAATTCCTTGAAGAAACTGAAAAAACTGCTTATCAAAAGTGTTTCGAGGACTGAAAAAATGAAAAACAAGAACATAATTTTTATCATAGTTCAGTTTGTACGACAGCTATATGCAATGGTAGTTCCATATGAACAACTTCTTCTGAGATTGCACTACTGCCTTAGATAATGATTCATGCCACATTTCGTGAAGATACCTCGCCAAATCAAAAAATTTCATACAAGTACATGAATCCGATTATACAGTTTGTATGGCATCTGTATGTAATTGTTGTGCAATCTCGGTGGTTCCGACAAAGAAAAAACTTCTTTGGAAGAAACGCGCGGGTGCAAAATTTCAGATCGATATCTCAAAAATTAAGCGACAAGTACGCGTATATCATATACAGACAGACGAACATACAGGAAGACCTTGATAAATTCACTCAGCTCATCATGTTGATCATTTACATATGTCTATATACCATAGCTTCTCCCACGTTTCCTTCTGGGTGCTGGAAACTTTATGATAAACTTAATAAATCCAGTTCAGTGTATAATTATATACATATATAACCCTGCTTCTATTTCCTAATTATACTTAAGTAATTAACTCCCCGAATCCGAAGTTCATATTTCAAGAGCGAAATGTACGCAAACTATATTAGCAATCTTGAAATGTATAAGCACCTCGTGTGCTTTGTTTAAATTACAAAGGCATAGTCAAATATGATATCAAGACATCGCAGACAACAACAATAAATTGAATGTAATATTAATGCTTATTGTTAGCAGGTGAATATCATGCAACTACACGAATTTATAATTGTCCACATTCAAAGACAAAATTTACTACTAAAATATGCGCATTAAATATATCCTTTCGACGTTAAAAGTTAATTTGAATTTCTTTATATATACATATATACACACGTATATATAAACTCGCACTTCGGTACTACTGCATTTGGCTGATTGATTGTTATTCGCTGCTCAAATGCACTTAGCTGTGTGCAGATGTATATGCAAATGTATACGCAGCTAGTGCTTGTACATACAGATTAATGTATATCATTTGGGTATAGGAGTGCTGAAATTTAATGATGAGTATGATATTGTTGTTCTACGTTCAACGAGTAAGACCAACCAATTTCATGTTGCTTAAGCTTATATGAGAATTCTAATGATTTTTTTTTCATTGTAGGGCAATACATTAAAGTTTAGCTAAGTAAATATCATTGTGTTATAAATTAACATATTCAAACAAGTTCAGAAATTTATGAAATTTTCTGCGCCGAATCAAAACTCAATACCTTACATATATAAGATCTAGAAGAAAATGCATGTTTCCGCATTGAATTGAATAAATAACTAGACTGATCAGATTTAAGTCAAATTATATATCATTTTGGTCCATAACTTGTTGTCATTGGGAAAGATCATTCATATATTTGTTATGAAAACTCTCGTCCCTATTGGAAAAATATTATGGAAGAAACAGATAGCATTTACTTGGAGCCAGATCCGGACTATAATAAGGATGCATTAAAACCGCCCAACTCCTGTTAGAGCTACTGGCTATTCACTATCGATGTGTGTGGTCTGTCGTTTTCCTGATTTAGTACACTTCCTCTCTTGTTAGCAACATATGTATGCTTCCTTCACTTCCAAGTACTGACAGTGCAGATACGACTTAAGTTCCACCAATTGGCATAACCCTGTATTGCATATATAAACTCAGCTAAGCAATGTTTGCCGTCTTGAATTTTGTAATTTCATTCGCATTAACTTCAAGTTCTAAGTCTTTTTGTATCTAGCCCTAATTACATACCTGGTCGCAAAAGGTGCGCAAACGAAATACTGCTCGAGGGCATGAGTCGCCATGAACAAATTCTATTATTTTACGATATATTCAATAATCAGTCTTCTAAATGGTGGTGTTCCTTTGATATCAAAATTACCGCAATAGAACCAACGAAATAAGAATTGCACATGATTGACTCTTACAGTTTCAGAGCCATGAATATCTTTAAAATTTTCAGCCACCTGGATTGCGTTTTACCCTTTATTGAAGAAAAACAGTAAATCATATCAGCAAAGCACATTTCTCTTTACTGATAACCCCTAACTAAATTCTAATTTTTTTCTAAATTTTGTATACATTTTAATAAATCCTCCTGCAATCCTTGAGTAATAATAAGACTTTGTTCACAATTTTCAAATTCTTAGATTATTCCTCAAAATCTATGTCGTCCCCTCAAAATAATCAAATAATTTTTTGGCTTCGGCACACTTTTGCCATGATATTCGGCCGATTAATAGTTTATTTCCAGGTCGTAAACATAGATCCAAGACTAATCGCCAGTAATAATACGTTTCATGACATCCTGGAAGTCGTAAAGCATTGTTTCACAGACGTTAACGCGATGGCGGTTTTCGAAAAAATTATGTGATTTTAAAACCAATCGGCCTTTCACTTTATTTAGGCCCAAATGATCCTTCAAAATGGTTTTCACTAATCCTTCCGATATTCCAACGGTGCCAGTAAGGTCTCGTGACTGTTAATCGTCGATTCTCTAGCACCAATTTCTTTACTTTATTGACGTGTTGATCATCAGTTCACATTGATGGCTATCTTGGACGGGGTTCATCGTCAACGCGAATAATTTGTACAAATCGAAAACACCTGTTCGTCACAAACTCTTATCACTGAAAGCCTTTTCCAACATTCTGAACGTTTGGGCAGTGGAAATTTATATCGAAAGCCTACGAAGAGTCATAAACCATATTTTACTGGGAACTGGTGATACCGGTAGAGTTGCAGCGGTCTGCAAATATCGATGAACAGTTGGATAGAACTTTTTGTCACAAATGTTAATGATTTCAGTGAATGTTGTTGACACTTTTCAATCTAGTAGCCTCGAGCAGAATCTCATGGTTCTAATCAAAAATGGAGTTTCAAACCTCAAAACCTCCATTTGCATACGCCCAAAAATTATTAATATTGTAAATTTTAGAGAAAAATTTAATATCTTTCAAATAAATCGAAACCTCCTTCAGTTTTTCATTTGCCAGATATTTGCAGCATATATTTCATTGCTATTTCAATCAATATACCACTGAAACCGTCGAATGAGCAGACGAAAATAAATCCATATGAAATTCGAAATCATTGAATCACATTAGCCAAGCAAATTGGGATGAGGTGCAACTCATACTGCATCGCCTATTATTTACTATTGCCATTGGGAAGTAATCACGTGCTGTCACCCATACGGGCGGGTAGAACGCGCAACATAGCGGCTTGCTGTAATATATCTACACTAGAAGTATTTAATGAAAACACGTACACACTGCTGCTTATATGTGTATATGTATGTGTGTAAGTTTGCACATGCTTTCAATACACTTTAATCAAATTAGGGCAACACAATTAGCAAAATGTATCAGCAGACATTCACGCACACAATCACACACATACAAACACGTAGCGGCAGACAGGAAGTAATTACGTAGGCAGGGAGTAGATGACTATATGCGTATATATAGATAAATGTGTGGTGAGGGTGGTGGGGGCGCTTCCGCTTTGCCGCCGACAACTAACGACTTACCTAAGAACGTTTCGATGCGCTTCAATTGCGAAACGGGGTCCTCAATTAATCGATCACCATTGACAACGAGTAATTGCTCACGCGGGAAGACTTCCAGCCAACGATGCAAATGCAAATGATATAGAGATATGGTTAGCGGACGATAGGACTCATTAACCGTGCCATTGGGGAATATGGCTAGCTCCTCGAATGATCTATGAATATAAAAAAGCGTGTTAGAGAGTGAGATGATAGAAGAAAGAGAGAGGGTATAAGTGCATAATTGGGTATTTATATAATTAAGTTGTAGATATATCTTGCCTACTCAACATTTATATACAATATATACTTATGCATAGTGCTGCTTTTAATGTTACGTATACGCCATGCCGCCTCTGCTGTGTGCCTGCATACACAACCACCCACTTACTGCTGCATAGAAATGCTATAAGCGTTAAGCAAAACATTTTTGTTTTCGCTCAATTTAAATTGAACGGCAACACGCGCTTATTTTATTGAATTAACAAATTAAAATGAATGTCGCGTCTGCTCCATTCATTTAGTGCCATGGCACAAACGTAAGTAACTTGTTACGGCGCATACAAACTCAACGCTAACCAATGCTGGCCGTGTTGAGTTTTTACAATTTTCTAACGTTTTACATTTCATTTGTATGCAAAATAGACGGTATGAGCACACTTCCTTTCTTTTCAGCATTTTATTACTGTGTTTTCATAGCATACACTTTGGCGCCGCTGCCGCGTGCTAACACATACACATAAACATTGATATACAATTTTACACTTAGTTGCTGGCACTTACTTGCTTGCAATTTGAGCTGCTGCTGCTGCTGCGGCCGCCGAGCCAGGCGTTGGCGCCGTTGTGTGCGCGGATTCACCAATACGAATCCGTGCCGCACCACCACCCTCATCGCCGCCACCACCGCCGCCGCCACCGATTGCATTATCATACACTTGTGCTGCTGCATAGGACTTGCTCGTTTTGCCATAGAGTGCCATATGCTGGGACGCGCGCAGCTGTTGGTTCGTATAGCTCGCGCCCGGTCCATAGCCGGAGCCGGCTGCATCGATGGCGCGGCCGCGTCGTCGCTGATAGCTGTTGGCGCTGTATTTAGCGGTCGCTGGTGAGGGTGGCGCTGCTGCGGGTCCATCGGCTAGCGGCAGCGTGGCCGTGGCCGCGTGACTTCGTAATTGTGTGTAATCAGAAATGGCCCTTGTCACCGGTTCACGTACAATGAGCAAAAGTTTTATGCTGGCATTCATGGCGCGCACACGTTCCGGCACCTAAAAGGCGAAAGCGAGAGAACGGCGTAAGTAAAAATGTATAAATTAGAATTGCAAAACATTTAAAATATGTAGCAAAGGCATGTATGCAGTTGCCTGTGTATATAAGTATATGTGTGATTGTGTGTGCAGATGCCTGGTTGTAATGAGAGCAGAATTGAATTTGTCTTCGTTGGAGTTTCATTTTATTGGCTTTTCTCGATTTTCCCATTGATACTTTTCGCTTTGCTGCACATGTTTTTGCTTGCCGACAACTGCTGCCAAATTAATTTACTGTTTCGAGTTTCGCCTTCGCATATACTACGAGTATACCGTTTGTGCTTTCAAATGGAAAGTGACCAGTTGGTACTGTATGTTGCATACATTCATAGAGTGCACTTTTGTATATATTGATATGTTGTGACAAAAAAGTACTCGGAAATTGTAATTTAATTCCCCGGGAAACCTTCGACCTCTTCAACTTATGGAAATATTAAGAAAGTGAAGGATGTGGTGGTTGAGATCGTCAGGCAAATGTGAGAGAGACGGCAGGAGAGCTCGACATCTCTCTCGAGTCCGTTCAAATGGTTTTGGTGGATGTTTTGGGTAAGAAATGCCTTATTACTCGACTTGTCAGGGTAAAACTGAACTCAAAATGAGTATCGTAAACAGATCTCTTTGGACTTGCTTGGCATGGGTTTATGAGTTTGACATGCAAAGAACATGCATGTAGAGAAAAAAGAACCACGCCAAAGGTGATCAAAAATCAGGATCTCATTGTTACTTCGATATTCGTTTTGGTACATCATGAATTTATTCCGGAGAGACGGATGGTCAATAATGAGTTCTGTTGACCATATTAAGGCATTTGCGTGAGAACGTCATTTGAAAACGGCCGGAATTGTGGAATATCAATACATCGATTATGAACGCTGATAATAGACCATCGCATGGAGCCGCGATTGTTACCGGATTTAAAGTCAAAAACGCAATGAATGCCATCGACCATCCACCGTATTCACCAGATATGACTACGTGAGATTTTTTCTTGTTCTCCAAACTGAAATTTACGCTCCGTGGAACCCATTTTCAGTCAATCGAAGAAACAAAACAAACTTCCCGGAACGAGCTGAAGGCCAAATTGCTTATAAAAAGTATTTCGTGGACTGGAATAAATGTGTTACATCTCGTGGGGATTACTTTAAAAGCAAGAAAATAAAAAGCAAAAATAAAGTAAATATTTTCGTTTTATTTACAATTTCCGGGTACTTTATTGTCACAATGTATGCATATATAAATGGTAGTGTGCCGCTGACTAACTTAATAAGTTTAATGCAGGCGCAAGTTGTGCCTTACAACATTAACAACAACTACAGCGAGGATAAAAAATTAGTGCTGTGAGTAATTAAAGTGCCGCAGGTTGTTGCAGCCCGGGGCAGTAGCTCAAAACAAAAAGCTGTTAATAGTAACAGTAAAGTTACACAGTTTATAAAAAGCAAAAGGTAGATAAATCTGCGCAATGGAGGTTTAAATATTTAATATGAAGCATCAGCAGGCAGATGAAGTAGAGCAAAGTGCAAACTAACAAGGAATCAATTCTCGAGGATGAGTCAAAAGAGCAAGTTGAAAAATCCATATTTATTGTTTTTATATTACTATATGCTTTGTAATTATGTAGATTCAGTTGTTTTACTCGCTCAGTTGAGAGAACTGCTTTCAAGATGTAACGAAGGAACGTATTCAATTGACAGTTAATGAATATTTGAGTAAGAAAACCTCTTTATAAAGTAGATGACGCAAGGTGTCACAATGATTCAAGCAATTGACATAATATCAAACAATATTTGAATCGCAGAAGACAATTGGCAAAATTCCATGAATTTCTCAACTAAGAAGTAAGTAAGTCTTACAACAAAGAGCCGGGTGCTGTCAGGATGGGAAATTATTGCTTCGTAGCTAGTCGCAAATTCCGTAAAATTTTCGGCAATCAATCGGTACGTTTGATGAACTTTTGTCGGTAGCATTCCCCATTATTAGTTTTACTCAATTTTAGAAGCTCATAAAACAACCGTCTGATTCTACCAAAATTATCCAATTCCTTATTACAACTACGTTATGGATATTCGACTTTGCCGTGGATATGTTTCATTGGCGTTTTTATACTCTAGCAACAAAGTTGCTAAAGAGAGTATTATAGTTTTGTTCACATAACGGTTGTTTGTAAGTCCTAAAACTAAAAGAGTCGGATATAGGGTTATATATACCAAAGTGATCAGGGTGACGAGTAGAGTTGAAATCCGGATGTCTGTCTGTCCGTCCGTCCGTCCGTCCGTCCGTGCAAGCTGTAACTTGAGTAAAAATTGAGATATCGTGATGAAACTTGGTACACGTATTTCTTGGCTCCATAAGAACGTTAAGTTCGAAGATGGCCAAAATCGGCATACTGCCACGCCCACAAAATGGCGGAAACCGAAAACCTATAAAGTGTCATAACTAAGCCATAAATAAAGCTATTAAAGTGAAATTTGACATAAAGGATCGTATTAGGGAGGGGCATATTTGGACGTAATTTTTTTGGAAAGTGGGCGTGGCCCCGCCCCCCACTAAGTTTTTTGTACATATCTCGGAAAATACTATAGCTATGTCAACCAAACTCTATAGAGTCATTTCCTTCAGGCATTTCCATATACAGTTCAAAAATGGAAGAAACCGGATAATAACCACGCCCACCTCCCACACAGAGGTTATGTTGAAAATCACTAAAAGTGCGTTAACCGACTAACAAATAATGTCAGAAACACAAAATTTTACGGAAGAAATGGCAGAAGGAAGCTGCATCCAAGATTTTTTTAAAAATTGAAAATGGGCGTGGCGTCGCCCACTTATGAACCAAAAACCATATCTCAGGAACTACTGGACCGATTTCAATGAAATTCGGTATATAATTTTTTCTTAACACCCTGATGACATGTACGAAATATGGGTGAAATCGGTTCACAACCACGCCTTCTTCCAATATAACGCTATTTTGAATTCCATCTGATGCCTTCTCTTTATAATATACACATTAGGAACAAATGATGATAGCGGAATAAAACTTTACACATATATATAACTTTTAAAGGTCCCTTATATCGATAAATCTCTCAGAATTTAATTCTAATTAATTTTACAGCAAAATAAAAAATATGTAAATGACGGATAATGAAATCTCGATTATCACTTTATCATGCGAGAGTATAAAATGTTCGGTGACACCCGAACTTAGCCCTTCTTTACTTGTTGCATTTAGGGTTGTCGTGTTGGATCCATAAGACAGGTCATAAGACAGTCACAATTCGATGCAAAAACGTCTTATTTCCATAGCGTTCATACAGCATTTCTGACATTAAAAATCGTCTTTCAATGCTTTGGATGTATCCGTCTGATTTTAATGTTTTGAAAAGTCTGCTTGAGTGACTCTGTGACTTCTTCTTGTGTTTATCAATAGACTTCATCGAGTCACAATGCTTCGATATATCAGTT
Source organism: Bactrocera dorsalis (assembly GCF_023373825.1). Lineage (NCBI taxonomy): Eukaryota > Metazoa > Arthropoda > Insecta > Diptera > Tephritidae > Bactrocera > Bactrocera dorsalis. The sequence goes on along the minus strand of NC_064305.1, from coordinate 82,665,939 downwards.
TTAAATATTTAAATCGCTTGCTACCTTCAAAAAATACAATTTCTTCAAAATTTGCCTACCAAAAAACAAGGAGAATTTTCAATAGTATTATCTTTATCTTCACCTCTATCTTTATCTTTATCTTTTTTGTCTTTATCTTCATCTGTATCTTTATCTCTAAATCTAAAGGTTTCCGTACTCACAGCATATTTTGAGAGCAGTCAGCGTTTTGTAAGATTTTACTGGGAATTAGAAAATAGTAATGTAAACTTCATTCCGAAAACCAGGTCAATTGAAAAATTCAAGACTTTATTTCAACTTTCATGCTCCAGGTTCTAACAAAGATCAAAAAATCTGAATAAAACCGATTCGATTCTTTTTGTGGAAACTTCATGACCGACAAAAATGAATCATGCCTTGAATATTACTGAATGACAAAGAAATACAACAAAAAACTAAAACGACTTCTCTCCCAACAAAACAAATTATTATGCCATCACCCATCAGTTTATGCTACCCCAATCAATCAGCAACTCACTCAGCTTGAATGCTTGCGATTAATTTTTTAATAACATTATTTCCACCGTTTCACACTAAAACGCGATATTCGCTGATTATACACCCCGACCACACCAAACAACTAGTTCTAATTAAAAACACTTAAAGGGCGCCATGAATTCAATTTTCAAATGCCAATCCTCTGCACAAAAGCATGCGAGGAATATACATACAACAACAGCAATAATAAAATTGAAGAAAAATATGTTTTTAAATTGTCACGCCCACGCTGGCACATCAGCGCGCAGAAGAATATTCAATCGCAGTTAATGCATTAATGTTTCAAGGACAAACGCTCATCATACAATTACAAGCGGCTGCTAATTGCTGACCCTAATATCCGTTGAATAGTCTCGACCGCGTCGCGATGTCATAAACGTTAGGTTGAATGCATGAAATTAGCTTTCGTGCGCACCCCCTTTTAATTGCTTTGTGGTGCATGAACTGGATCGGCATGAAAAAGCGCTTTGTCTAGCATATAATTAGGCGCTGACAACCCGTTTTGCTCTCTCGCTGGCTGGCCAATGCACTGGCTGCCTTTGGCTGCGGCTGACGAGCACAATAACGATAAACAATTATAATTCCAAGCGGAAAAAGCATAATAAAAGAGAAAGCAAAGCAAGGTTGGCATGGCAAGGAATACATGTAATCGGGTCAATCCAACGTAGACAAAAGGATTATGCGGCCAACTTAATTAAATGAAATATTTAATAAGAGCGCACAGACAGCTGGCAGCTACCAGACTAATGAATATCAAAGCAAATCAAGGATGAGCTGGCACAGAAAAAAATCTGCGAAGCATAAGAAATCTTTAAAGCCAAACTACTACAACTACAGTATATTTCTTGCTTACTGTTTATTTAGCTCCCAAAAATATATGCAACAAACGCCTCATTTGTGTTGTGCGCTGAAAAGTTGCAAATTTAATGTCTGGCAACAAGTGAGCCATTTAAGCCACTCAATTGCTGCAACCAGCCAAGCAAGCAACCAGTCAGGCAGCCAGGCAGTCAGACACTCAGTCAATTTGGTCATTGAGTTCGCTTATGCAGACACAGGCAGCCGTTTGTGCAGTCATAAAAAGCAAATATATTGCTCGACAAATTGAACTCAATTGAACTCGGTAGACATGTAAATTAATTGACAGCTAACGGTGTTTGCCAAAAAGCATATAAAGCTGGGTGAGCACTTTGAGAAGACCCGTTTGTGTCAGCCAACGTTTTGGCAGACTAGAGCATAAGAAAGTAGTGTTGGAAGCTTGCCAGAATTTGGTGAAATGAATTTTAGTTGCTTTTGTGCTTTTCAATTGATGTCCACTTCGAAATATGTATATATGAATTGTGTATTTAAGAAGTTATAACTAGAAATCGTATAAGTAAATATTCCACAGCTAAATATCAAATAAACAGCATACACAAGGTGGCTTTTTAACCGAACTATCTGTTATCAAGTCAAGCAGATTATAGAAAGTCTCCACATTCTTCACATGCGATCTAGAGGAATAAACACCCATCGACTGATGTTCAGTTTCGGAATCGTATGCGTAAATCCACGGTTCTGCATTAGTCAAGCACGGCTATAGTATTTTCTAACATTTCCTGCTTCAAATTCACATAAGCCTTTGTTGGAGTGATGGACAAATTTTGAGAATTGTGTGAAAGCATTTTTTACAGTCAATTGTTCATTCAGCATTAATGAATTCAAGTCCCAAAGACAAATAACAAAAGCGCAATAGAACAAATAAAGGAAGATACATACATTAGCAACATGGCAACGAAGATGGGAGAATGAGAGTCGCGGCAGATGGACGGATAGATTAATATACAAGAAAGACGTAAACTAATGGACAAATCACAAGTTTGGAGATGTCGACTTTTACACAACCGTGTTGTTGTCCGGTCAGGGATACCTCAAAATGTATATCCACAAAATGGGTAACGTCGAAGAGCCGTCATGCTTATACAAAGAAACGACAGAATAGGACGCTGAACACACATTCTTTGAAAGTGAACGTACTGCCATAGAAGACCTGGTTGGTCCAATAAACTCGGACAATTTAATCAGCGTAATGCTGGAGAGTGTAGCAAACTGGGAGATTAGCCACAAATTCTCAGTAAACTTGCTATGCAGCAAAAAGCCGGACTTGGATGCAGATAAGCAGATGTAAATTTCCTCTCAATGAGAAAAATGGAGCGCCTATCTGAAGTAATGCAAGTGCGGGCCAGAGTAGGCCGCGTTTTCTTAGAGAGAGGGGTTTTAGTGACCTGCAAGTGGCACATACCGTTGCCATGAGGACAGCACTGGTGATGCGAAAGGCATTTTCCATCTCCTGAAAAAAATTCTAGTCCCACTAATGCCCATAGTTGTCTCACACTCACGATTGACCTGATTTCGGACGACCTTCGCGAAATTCGTCTTGAAGTAATTTGCGACCTCGATTGATCGATAAACAGTGGCTCTTGATAGAGCTTCTTTGTCAAAAGTTGAATTATGTTCATCCATACACTCTTGATCAGTTAATCGAGGTCGAAGTATGTAAAAAATAGTCGCGAGAAAATATTTGCGATTGAATTCTAGTTTTTGGCCGGGATGAGTATTTTAAGTCATTGCACACAAAAGCGCTCATATTTCAAAAGGTTTTTAGTATGTATGACATCAAAAATATTTAATTTTATGATAATTTTGTGATTTGCCAGATTGCAATAATAGGGTTGCCAAATCCCGAAGTATAAAATATTAAACAGAAATTATAACAAACTTCCTTCCACTATTTACTCATTTGATGAGTATATTTTAATATATATTCGATTTGAAGAAGTATGTATATGTAAGTTTATATTTATCTGCTTATGACCACACAAATAACATATATATCTATGTACTTAGGTATGTCAACTTCCTCGTTAAATGCGAAATATTTGTTGCAATATGGCTTGTGCCGGAAATATCTGAGACATTGCTCATTCATATTTTATTTATTTAATTTGCTCAAAGCTATTGTTTTACAATTTCTATTCACAGCCATATTTCAGCATATTTTCATTTATTCTAAATATTTTCATATTTGCCAAAAACCACTTTTTTGTTGCATTTTGTGCACGCAACCGTAGAAACAGTAAGAAATGGTGAAGTTTCTTGAATATCTGCCAGCTTTCAATTGTTCTTTTCTGTTAATTGGAATTTTTGTATTGAATTAAATTTAAGCACTTCTATTGAGTTGTTCTTACTTACTTTTATTTGAATATTAAAAGCTTTAAAGAGCAATGCATGCAATTGAAAATAGCAAAAATTAAGTTTTAAAGTTTAACTTTTAATAGGATTAAACAAGAGAGTTTCAAAAACACTTTGATGGCATTTTATTTATTTTAAAGCAAAATAATCGATTTCAAATTTTAATTTCATATTTTTATTGTTTTGTGATAACAATACACATTTTTATAGATAATTAAGGTTATGATGAATTTTCAAAGCTGAAGGAGATATGTTTATTTAATAGAGTTTGTCATTTCCACGCTCAAAATGTGATTTCTGGCGTGGTATATCTTCACAAAGACAGAAAATGAAAAATATGCAGAAATCCAAAGTGATTTAGATGGCAATTTCGATATTATACTTGTATAACATCAAAATGATATTAAAAATTGGTTTCGAAGAATTTAAGTGGACTTTGTACCTGTAGACTAGTGCTGAAAGTTTTGAAAATGATAAGAATAGAAAGAAATTTATAGTAGGAAAATAATTTAAGGACAATATAGAGACGGGAAAAGAAATAGAAACCGTTACTTCGACATAAAATCTAAAAAAAATACTAATTTTCACTCAAAAATTCTCACGTCGAAATGTAAGCTGATTGAAAAAGTACATACTATATATATAATATATTATTATGGTAAATATTCTCAGGAAATGCAAAAACAAGAGTCCTCGGATTCTAAGGTACTGAGGTGAAGAAAATAAAAAATTAAATTAATATTGGATAGTCGAAAAAGTTTTTTCGTATTTTGTCAATAGATATCGTTGCAGCCGTATGTCTCCAATGCGACCAATCACATTATAATGTTCGAAAGGTTTTCTCTTAACCAAAAAATTAGATTCAAGAAAGTTAAAAAAAAAAATTAGTGAAAATAATGAAAAAATTCGCTATATTTTGAAATTTTTGTATAAAAAAGGGAAGAAAGCCACGAAAGCCAGCAATGATATTTGTGAAGTTTACGGAGACGATGCTGTATCAGCTCGTGTAGCACAACAATGGTTCGCTCCCTTCCGTTCAAGAAATTTCGATGTGAAAGATGCACCTCGCTCTGGTCGACTTATCATTGAAAAAGTCGTTGAAATTATGGAAAAGAATGACCAGGACACATAAGCAACTATGACATCGCTAAAGAACTTAACATTTCCATCACACGGTTTTGAACCATTTAAAAAAAGATTGGCTACAAAAAGAAGCTCTATGTTTGGGTACCACATGAGTTGTTTGTGAAAAATTTAATAGACCGAATCAGCATCTGCGATTCTTTGCTGAAACGAAATGAAATCGAACCATTTCTGAAGCCAATGGTAACAGTAGACGAAACGTGGATCAAATATGACAATAATGTGCGAAAAAGATCATGGTCCAAGCGTGGTAAAGCTCAACAAACAGTCGCAAAGCCAGGATTGACGTCTCGAAAGGTTATGCTGAATGTTTGGTGGGCTTGGAAAGCAATCATCCACTATGAGCTGCTCCAGCCTGGTCGAACGACTGATTCTACATTTTACTGTCAACAACTAATGAGATTGAAGCAAGCAAACGAAAAAAATGGTCAAAACTGATCAGCAGAAATCGCTTCGTACTCATCAGGAGACCCTAAAAATCTTTTATGACTTGGCAAAAACTGGGAGAGCTGGGAAGTTTTAATGCATCCACCATATAGCCCTGACCTTGCAGCATCGTACTACCTTTTGTTTCGATAAATACAGAACTCCCTCAATAGAGTAAAGTTGGCTTCATGAGAAGCCTTGAATTACTTGTCGCAGTTTTTCGCCGAGAAAGTTTTACACTGATGGAATTATGTCTCCAGCAAAAAAATGGCGAAAGTGGTGGACCAAAATGCTACATTTTTGGTGCATTAAACTTCATTATAAATATAAAAAATTTGAGTTTGTATAGAAATACGAAAAGACTTCCTCGACTTAGTATATTGAGGAATTTAGCATGTGTGATTTTTGTTGCTTTAAACCTTCTCAAAAATCAATCAAATTTGGACTTAAATTTTAAATTAAAATATCCTCGAAATATCAAAATGTTCTTTTATTGTATTTTCTCATGGTAAATTATTGTAAATTACAAGTGTGGCAATTGCAATAATTCATGAATTTACAGCGGAAAATTTCACTGATTCCCATGCATTGTGGCAACCAATAAAAAGTACAGATTGGTGCATGTGAACATTTTCATTTTCAGCTTAATTAAACCAACGCGGATTGCCAGCAATTACAACGCTTTCACATTTACCAATCAATAACTTTGTGTTGATTACAAAAAATTCACACACACATATGCAATTTAAGAGATAAATTCATAGCAACACCAACGTCAATATGTAGAACAGTATCTGCGCGCGCAAAATTGATGCGATATGCATCGCTGCACTAAATAACGGAGTTGATTATGCCGCAATGTATGACAAATAAATCAAGAATATGTCACGCTTGGGATTCGGCATTAATTTTAAGCGTTCACGCGTGAGAATTCATATTTGCACAGTAATACCTTCTGCCTTATAGATGTAATATTCGGTTATATGTGCGTTTGTGTGTAGAGATTTATAAGTACCCTCATTTAATTTAAACGAAAAATTCAAAAAATTGTGGTTTTCAACCAATAATTATTTGATGAAAATATATTGAAGCAATTTCAATTTTACAGCTACAAATAATAATCCGATCTTTTGTAAATCGGACTGATTTTTTATTTATTTTATGTGGCAAATGAGAGGATTTATATTTTACAAGCAGAAGCAGTGCATTAAACTTTCAATAAATAAAATTTATATTTTTTCATTATTTGTTTTCATAGTCAAAGCCAGTTTAAAGTTGCATTACTTTTTCAAACGTATTTAATTCGCAGTGATTGATAATTGTTGGGAATTGAAGCCTCTTAAAAAAGCCTTTTTGTTTTCGAAGTGCCACTACCAAACAAATCGGCTCTTCCATTTCGAATTATAAAGAGTTCATATTGTCTTTTTTTTCATTACCCTGAAAAGAGTTTTTTAAGTTTGATTACGAGAATGTTGCATGAGGGATTACATAATATACCAGGTGAAAGAAAAGTTTGTGCTCGTTTTGTTCACCATGCATCAAAGGAAGACCGAAAGGGCACGAGTTTTTGACGGAAAACGGATTTCTCTCACCGACCTATCCTCCATATTCGAATGATCCATAACCATGTCAATATTTTCTATTTCCAATATTTAGAGAGATAGCAGAAGCTATCACAATTCTAATGGAATGACTCAGTACATTTTAGTAGTTATATGTTATTGTTCTCAAACAACTGTTTGGTTATTTATCAGATATAGTCCACCTTGACTTGTTTTCAATCTCGGAGCTTAAAAATATCGGATGATCATGCTATTTTTGTTCAGTATTGTTTGGCATTTCATTCTTAAAGACTTAAGACTGAATAAATTTTACAAATCATTCAACCTTATTACGAAAATTCACTTTCTGTAAAGAATATGTTTCGCGTGCTTCACTCAACATATGGTTAACATAATCGTCATTCATTCATCTTGAGAGCCAGAATTTATTATGGGAAAAAATTCATTAAAATAGATGACGTCCAGCTTGTAGCGGAGAAAATAAGGCTGCCGTAGCTGAGAAAGTACACGAAGACCGTGTAGAGCTGATTTGGCATCGTTTGCAGAAACTCGGACTGACGTGTGGAGCGTCCAACATACAGGTTTTGAAAGAACTGAAGCCGCTCAACCTTCCCAAGCGACATCACTTCGGTCTATGGGCGATTGAGGCCTTGAAGCAAAATATCACGCGTGTCATTAGCCATTTACCAGTCGAAATGTTCGAATGAGTCATCGAAAATTGGACTCAACGCTGAATTGTTTGTTTTTTCATCCTTTAAAAACAAAATTCTACATTATCTATTTCAATATGAATTCTGGTTTTGAGCTCGATAAAACTATCTGATCTAGTTATCGTAAAAATCTTAAGCTCTTAATTAAAACGCTTGCTAATTATTTAAATAAAGCTTATAATACTGAGAAAATTCCTTCTACAACCGAAACCAAAAATATGAACAACCGCTTGCATAGCATATCAATAATATTGAGCAACCGTCAAGCTCATCAATCACGCGATGAAAGCCGACTTGCGAGACTGAAATGCATAAATTCGAAGTTTTTCACGACAAAATGAAAACTTTAAAGGCGCACAATCAAGGGGTGTTCAGTTGCATTATTTTTGGCACTCAAGCAGCAACAGCTTCGACAATAAATATTAATAATCATATTAATGAAGATTTATGACATTCGCAAAACTAAGTCAAGCCACTAGCAAGAGCACAGCGCCACGGCAAAATGCAACAGCTTTGGGGCTGCCACACGGCACTCGACTGCGCCCCACCCAGCAAAGTTTTAGAATATAATAAATTTTTTATACTTCTGAGCTTTGCAATTTCATGGCTGTCACGACATGGCAGTTGTGTTGCATAAATGCACCGTTAGTGGGGTTTGAGCGATGGCAGCGTTCAACAAAGTTTAGCCACTCGCTAAGCAAGCTGCGTTAAGCAAGTCATCGCTTCTGCACACCATCAGCGTACGCAGCAACTTGACAACAGTGAGCGACTGCTGGCAGGGAGTTGAGGTGGGCAGTATGCAACATACGCGACTAATGAACGCTTCAACCAGTAGCTGGTGCTTGCGTAATAGATGTGTGACCAAATTGTGTGCCCGCACAACTTTATGCCCTTGCTCCGGCTCCGGCTGTGGCTTTTACCGACAACGTTTTCCACTTTCCGTTGTGAGTAGTTCATTAAACTGACATCCAACATATATTTGCTTCCACTAGATATCATCTGACACTGAGTGACTATTCAGTTAGCTAAGCACTGTCTGACGCACGTAGCAACAACTATTTGACATTCGTTGCTAACGGGTGCATTGCTTTAAGCCACTGCTGCACATATACAGGGTGCGTAGATGGTAAGGTATTTTGCATTGGAAAATAATGTCACAAGAAAAATCATCAAAGGTGCTCTTCAAAGTTTTTGTGTCAACAAATGAGAGCTTTCCCAGCTTTACAATATCCTCAAAAATGTTTCTTCCAATTCGTTTAACCAAAATAAGCAATGAATCTTTATGCAAAGAGGCACACCCTCTTCAATTACCCTGTATATCATATAAGCTTCTACATTGACATGTGCGTTTCTAAGTCTTTGATGAAGCCCTTAGAAGATCCTTTTGTAGTATTTTCAATCAATTTCATGACTTCATTTGATGCGAAATTTATCTGCATCACTTTCAATTTACTATTTCGAGAAGCGAGCGTTTTACATGCTGCCAGATTGTAAAGAAATTGATATGCGCGAGCATCAACACTCAGCCAACACGCTACATCAGCTAAAATTGTTTGCTTCTGATATTAGATGTATGGAGCGTGCGAAGTCGCGTCTTTATGTGAGCTATGCGAAATTTATATAAAGGCAATGTAACAAAGTTAAGCTTATATTAGGGAGCTATGGGATGATTTCAACATTTTTGTTTACAACGTGTGGTAAGAAATCATTGAATGGGACATGTTTTTTTTTGTATAAAACATCAGGGTTTAGAAATGCGCACTTCAGCTACACAGATTCTTCGTTTGAACTCCATCCCTCAATTTTATAGTTAACATGAAGGTTTTTAAACGGCCGAAGTTTACCAAAGCGATCTCATTTCAAGAGTTCACCATACATTTCTTTTCTATGTTATACAAAGTGCGTTCCAAAGTAAGCAGGAATTTTTGAATCTAACGCCCCCTGTTGGCGTCATTTATATGTGGACTGGTGCGTTAGAATCTGCTATATTTATCGATTGTTCAGTGAGAATGACATTTTATGTATTTGAAGTGAAGTTATTGCGCTTTAAGTGTCAGTATAACCCAAACAACGGTGCGAAAATGAGCTTCGAACAAAGAGCCAACATTAAATTTGGTTTTAAAATGGGTAAAACTTTTACCGAAACGTTTCAATTGATGAAACAGGTTTTTGGCGATGATTGCTTATCCCGTAGCACAGTGCACGAATGATTTCAACGTTTTCATGTGGGCCAATCAAAATCCGTCATAACCGGAAATTCCATGGAAACTGTGTGTGAATTCATAAACCAGCCAAAATCATCATATAAATTCATGAAAATGGAACTGAACATCTCCAAAACATCGATTTATTGCATTTTGACCGAACATTTGGGCTTACGAAAGATGTGTGCAAGGGTTGTTCCGCACATATTGACTGACGACCAAAAATTGCTTAGAATCCAATACTCGAAGGACGATTATTTGACCAAAAATCACATTTTAACCATTAACCACTTCCTGCATTCACCTGATATGGCACCCTGCGACTTTTTCCTTTTCGAAATAACATTTGCTGATGATAGGAAAGCGTTCTGTTTTCTAAGTCCTGTTTACTTTGGAACGCACCTTGTATTTTCACATCATTGGTTTTTATAGCCGGATCGCACCATACACCAAGATTTTTACACCTGAAGTTCACAAATTTGGTGCGAATGGAGTTTTATGGCCAACAAATTGCGACTTACTCTTCACACTAACACAATATTATTTCCTAACATGTCAGAATAGTTAAAGCTATCATTTTATAAGGGAACCCACTGAAGCTGAAAAAAAGTTTTTGGAAAATAAAAACGGGAAATGACATGGGAATTGTTGTAAAAAATCCTAAACGCAATTTTTTTTTAAATCATAAAATCAAACACTATTTCACTGGTGAAGGTTTTTTCACATTAGATAAACTACAATCTTCAAGAAACTCGAACAGCAACCACGGTCTCTAAAAATTTTTAATATTTTTGCAAAAACTTTCGATTATTTTGATTTTAAAAATGATGCAAAAATTGAGTTTTTTCACCTAAAGGGACACAAAGATCAAGAACAAGGTTAGGTAAAATCCTATGAATACATATTAGGATCTCTTCACGTAGATAATATTAAGCAAGATTCACATAAAGTGCTTGAAAAAGGCGTGACTATATGCCCTAAATAAAGCTTTTCATTACGCATGCCCTACGCTGCGACCGCAGCACAAAATGAAGCCCCCTTGGTGGAACAAGGATCTTAGGTCGTGCATACGCAAAGTACGGAAATGCTTCAACTGGGCCAAGCTAGCAGAAACCGAGGACTGTTGGAACGAATGTAAAGACCTCTTAAGGAACTGCAGGAATTTGGTGCGCAGCACAAAGCAAGAATCCTGGAAAAGCGTTTGTAGTGGATTTTAAAAGACCTAGGAGGTGGCGAGACTTAGGAAACGATTATCCAAAAACCCGCCTCACCTGGTCTACTGCTACTGTACTCATTGAAAGGCCTACTCAATGTGCATTTTCCAGGCTGTAACGACGCGGTAAGTCCTACCTGCTTCCAGCGTTCTCGAACACATCTTTACGGAGAATTAAGTAGAATGAGCAATGTGCTCATTCGATCCATACAAATCTCCTCTTAGGGACGGAATCATTCCAGCAATGCTGCAAAATTCACTTTGTCTATCCGTACCAGTAAGGCGATTTTTAGGGGATGCTTGAAGTTCAGCCTTCCACACTCATGGAGAGAAGCTAGGGTAGCTTTCATAACGAAGGCCGGTAGGAACAACCCAACTTACTCAAAAGAGTTTAGGCCTATAAACCCAACTGCTAAAAACTTTAGAGAAAATCTTGGACGCTCAGGGCAGATCAGTAGAGACTGCACTCTATACACTGGTATACTTACAAGGGCTCTTGAATATAAGAAATACGCTCTTGGAGCATACCTGGACATTTCTGGAGCATTCAACAACGTCTTTACGGAATCTATTCTGAACAGTATCCAGTGAATAGGTGTTGATTCTGCTATACAACGCTGGATCAGAAGCTATTTGACATCTACATAGACGGAGAAAAAACGGAGGCATCTGGTGTCTCCACAGTATAATACACTGGAGGATATATCGACAGACTGTGTTAAAACTCGCGTCAAGCGCTAGTATCTTAACAATGACTACTCCTCTTGGATTTAGCAAGTTGACTTCATCTGGAATCGCAATAGATCAAATTGGTCTATGCGCGGCTTATTGGCCTATTCTGATTAACCTAACCTAACCTAAAGGGACTATGTGTTTCGATGAAGGTTTATTTTGTTAAAAAGATTTGGAAAATGTGTGAATATAACTCAAATCGTTGACAAATATTTTATCAAAATTATTCTATGTAACGGGTGATTTTTTTGAGGTTAGGATTTTCATGCATTAGTATTTGACAGATCACGTGGGATTTCAGACATGGTGTCAAAGAGAAAGATGCTCAGTATGCTTTGACATTTCATCATGAATAGACTTACTAACGAGCAACGCTTGCAAATCATTGAATTTTATTACCAAAATCAGTGTTCGGTTCGAAATGTGTTTCGCGCTTTACGTCCGACAAATTTTGTTCAGCGATGAGGCTCATTTCTGGTTGAATGGCTACGTAAATAAGCAAAATTGCCGCATTTGGGGTGAAGAGCAACCAGAAGCCGTTCAAGAACTGCCCATGCATCCCGAAAAATGCACTGTTTGGTGTGGTTTGTACGCTGGTGGAATCATTGGACCGTATTTTTTCAAAGATGCTGTTGGACGCAACGTTACGGTGAATGGCGATCGCTATCGTTCGATGCTAACAAACTTTTTGTTGCCAAAAATGGAAGAACTGAACTTGGTTGACATGTGGTTTCAACAAGATGGCGCTACATGCCACACAGCTCGCGATTCTATGGCCATTTTGAGGGAAAACTTCGGACAACAATTCATCTCAAGAAATGGACCCGTAAGTTGGCCACCAAGATCATGCGATTTAACGCCTTTAGACTATTTTTTGTGGGGCTACGTCAAGTCTAAAGTCTACAGAAATAAGCCAGCAACTATTCCAGCTTTGGAAGACAACATTTCCGAAGAAATTCGGGCTATTCCGGCCGAAATGCTCGAAAAAGTTGCCCAAAATTGGACTTTCCGAATGGATCACCTAAGACGCAGCCGCGGTCAACATTTAAATGAAATTATCTTCAAAAAGTAAATGTCATGAACCAATCTAACGTTTCAAATAAAGAACCGATGAGATTTTGCAAATTTTATGCGTTTTTTTTAAAAAAAAAGTTATCAAGCTCTTAAAAAATCACCCTTTATAACTACTTGCTGTCCTACGCCAGATGATATTGATATCATTGACCTCAACAACCGCGAATTTAGTTCTGCTTTCTCTGGATTCGATAAGGAAGAAAAGCAAATGGGTCTTGTAGTGAATCAGGGCAAGACGAAATATCTTCTGTCACCAAACAAACAGTCGTAGCACATTCTAATAGCGGATAGTTATTGGCAGAAACTATTAAATCAGTGCATATATATATACAAGAGAACACCTGGATCACCAACAAGGTTAGAATTTTCAGGTTGTTGTGCTTACTTTACATTATTATACCAATTTTGATGAAGATAAAGTTCAACGTCGACGAGCACACAACTTTTTCCAAAGAACTTAGTCCACACTCGAGACCAATTATTAACGCTTACGCTACTAAAGAGCATATAAACCGTTATCTTCCACTTTTAAATGTGATTACATTCACACACTTCTTAAATTTTAAAAGCATTCACAGCTGAATAAAATTGCTTTATGCATATGTATGTGGGTGTGTTTGCATGTGTTAAAGTAATTTAGTATAGTGTGTGCATTTAAAATTTTTAAAGCAATATGTTGAATGAAAATATATGTGCTTTTGACGAAAAGTGCGCAATGCACTCAGCCATTTCGCCCTTAGTGAATAAGTGCTTTATTTGTGTTAATTCAATTTTTGCGCCGCAAATGGACAGCGGCGGCAAAAAACTTTGAAGCTCCTATTGCTAACAGATGATATTTTTTATGAGCTTCGGAGCTCATATAAAAATACACAAATACATGTATAAATATTTATATATGTGTACACATAAGTAGAATTTATGCACGCTCTCGCTATGGCACTCAGCGCGGTAATTTCGTTTTATTTTTGCTTGTTTCTCGTTTATTTTTCCTTATTGTCTCGATGCTGTGTCTGCCACTTTTCATAGAGCTGCCTGGCTGTTTTAGTTGCTGTTGCATTTCAGCAGAGTTAATATTTATATAAATATGCGATTGTGTATGTGCCTGTGTGTGTGTAGGTGTGTGCGCATTTGAAATTCCCTTTTAACTGAATTTTTGTGTTCTGTGTAATTTTCTGTAAACGCCCATGCCAACCAGTTGCCGGGCATCCACTCGCGCTCACTAACTCACAGCCAGTGGACTGCACTTTTAGCGTAACGGTTAACAAACACATGGATGTATATATGTATATGACGCAAGCATGTGCTTTCATATGAGTGTATGTGTGTGTGTGCGTTTTTTCTATCTCTCCCAGCACTGTTGTCCAGTTAAGTCAGCAATTTTCGTTTCATTTTTAATGATGCATGCAACAGACACTTTGAGCATACATCGGCGCACACACACAAATATAAGAGTTCACATACACTCTACAAATGCAGCTCTTTCGCAAAGTGCAATTTATAGCATACAAGCCGGCGCCAGTGTGTGTTGCACTCCTCGCACACTAACAATCTCGCTTCCACATATATTCGCTGCTCCCCCTGCGCCAATGATTGTGGCCGCTTTAAATGCTGTTGGTCAGTGAATTTCAAACGTGTTGCTCACTCGCATCGCCTCCCCTTACCCGCGCAGCTTGGTGCTTCAATTTGTATTTGTGTTTACGCTTGTATATTCATTTAAGCTCTTTGCTTGACTTGCAGCAGCTTTTACAATCAAGTTGGCAGAAAATATTTTTAATTATAAACTGAAATATTAAAGCGTGAAATTTCGACAGCGCAGATTGTGAATGGATCGCCAGTTGTTGCTCCAAAATGATTACGTTGGATTGAACAGAGTAGACATGGCACAAGTGAGGTGAGAGCTGTGTGTTATCTGCACTAAAATGGTGGCGAAACTTAAATTAAATGCAGAATACTAATGCAGTGCTTATTCTATAGGTGTATATGTAGAGTAGTGATAACAAATCCGTGAATAAGTTAGTGAAAATTTTAATTTGTGGAAGGAAGGAACTTAAAAATGATGCCAGCTTGTAGTTGATAACATTTTCGGAAAAGGTTGCCACTTGTTTAAATATTTTAATTTCAGTGAAATTATTGACGAAACGTTCTATTCTAACATAAGAATAAAACTAAATAATTTGGAATGAATTATAGTTGATAATATTTTCAGAAAAGGGTTGCCATCTGTTCAAACATTTAATTTCATTAAAATATTAATGTACGGCTCCTTAAAGATCTCTTTTTTTAATTATTAAAATATTGCTTTATACCCACCTAAAAACTTTCTCGTACTTCATGGGAATGTATATCAACATACATATGTAGTAAAAAAACTTCTTCTATTGAAATACGAATATTGTGACTCAATGCGACGAACCCATATATTATTTTATACATTGTGACAAAAAGGTCCCGGAAATTTTAATTTAAATTCCCCACATAAATGATATTTAATAGGAGCGGTCGAGAGATCGTTCAAGATATGCCTCGTTTTTAGCGACTTTCGACCTCTTGAACTGATTAAAATATTAAAAAAGTGAGGAATATGAGCTTGAAAATCGTCAGGCAATTGTAAGAAAGCTGGCAAGAGAGCTCGACATTTCTATCGATTTCTATTGGCCGTTTATATGAGAACATCCGTCGAAAATGGCCTGAATTGAGGAAGAATAATTCATGGATGCACCATCGCATCAAGCTACGAATGAGACCAAATTTAAAGCTACAAACGCAATAAATAGCATCGATCAACCACCGTATTTACCAGATTTGGCCAAGTGAAACACGTTTTCAGTCAGCCGAACAGATAAAACAACATTCGCTGAAGGATATCCCAAAAATTGTTTATGAAAAGTTCTCGTTTATTTTATCCAACAATGGAAATGAGAAACAGTTAGAAAATTAATCAATTTCACTTAAATACAATAATTATTGATTATAATCAATAATATTATTAAGAAAAAATATTAAGAAAACATAAAAACAAAAAACAATCAGACTTTTCGAAATATTCTCTACAACACACCATAATTTCGATAGAACCCAGCTAATTCAATGTCTAATTTTGACTCATTATTATACTCTCGCAACAAAGTTGCTAAAGAGAGTATTATAGTTTTGTTCACATAACGGTTGTTTGTAAGTCCTAAAACTAAAAGAGTCAGATATAGGGTTATATATACCAAAGTGATCAGGGTGACGAGTAGAGTTGAAATCCGGATGTCTGTCTGTCCGTCCGTCCGTCCGTGCAAGCTGTAACTTGAGTAAAAATTGAGATATCATGATGAAACTTGGTACACGTATTTCTTGGCTCCATAAGAAGGTTAAGTTCGAAGATGGGCAAAATCGGCCAACTGCCACGCCCACAAAATGGCGGAAACCGAAAACCTATAAAGTGTCATAACTAAGCCATAAATAAAGATATTAAAGTGAAATTTGGCACAAACCATCGCATTAGGGAGGGGCATATCTTAATTTAATTTTTTTGGAAAAGTGGGCGTGACCCCGCCCCTACTAAGTTTTTTGTACATATCTCGGAAACTACTATAGCTATGTCAACCAAACTCTACAGAATCGTTTCCTTCAGGTATTTCCATATACGGTTCAAAAATGGAAGAAATCGGATAAAATCCACGCCCACCTCCCATACAAAGGTTATGTTGAAAATCACTAAAAGTGCGTTAACCGACTAACAAAAAACGTCAGAAACACTAAATTTTACGGAAAAAATGGCAGAAGGAAGCTGCACCCAGGCTTGTTTTAAAAATTGAAAATGGGCATGGCGTCGCCCACTTATGGACCAAAAACCATATCTCAGGAAGTACTCCACCGATTTCAATGAAATTTGGTATATAATATTTTCTTAACACCCTGATAATATGTACGAAATATGGGCGAAATCGGTTCACAACCACGCCTTCTTCCGATATAACGCTATTTTGAATTCCATCTGATTCCTTCTCTGTATAATACAATATATACATTATGAACCAAAATCAGGGACCGTAACTCTTATGACTTTTATCGAAAAAATCAAAAATTAAGAGTTATTTTTGATTTTTATATATTTAGATCAAAAATAAAAGTTATTTTTGATTTTTATTTTTTTAGATCAAAAATAAAAGTTATTTTTGATTTTTATTTTTTTAGATCAAAAAATAAGAATTATTTTTGATTTTTATATTTTTAAATCAATAATAAAAATCAATTCAAAATTTTTATTTATTTATTTTTTGCTGTTATTATAACCGTACACCTTAGTTTTACTTTAAAGCTTAACAGAAATTAAGAAACATATTATGCCACAAATTTTGAATTTATTTTTATTATTGATTTAAAAATATAAAAATCAAAAATAATTCTTATTTTTTGATCTAAAAAAAATAAAAATCAAAAATAACTTTTATTTTTGATCTAAAAAAATAAAAATCAAAAATAACTTTTATTTTTGATCTAAAAAAATAGAAATCAAAAATAACTTTTATTTTTGATCTAAATATATAAAAATCAAAATTTAAAAATCATACAATATTTCGCATATAGTTCACCTAAAAATCATGATGGTGTAAACAAAACTTTTCTACGATGTTCCTTTACGTATGACTTTTTTTATTAAAAATTGTAAAATAACTCTTATTTCCGGTCCCTGACGGATAATGAAATCTCGATTATCACTTTATCATGCGAGAGTATAAAATGTTCGGTGACACCCGAACTTAGGCCTTCCTTACTTGTTTTTCTTTTAATTTATTTTTATTTCCCACGTTTATTAGATTTATGCTGCCTGCCCTATTTTTATCCCCAATACGAAAATAATAAACTCATTTAACACTTTTTCTCTCCATAAACTTCGCCCCATTTAGCTAAAAGGTAACTAAAGTGATAAAGGTCAAATCAATACTGCTCTATATAAATACTATAAATAGTAGTTGTCAACTATGAAAAACTTTTTGCACAATTTTCCACAGAGCGATTGCGTCTATAAATGACACAGAAATCATAAACAATTAGACAATTTTTTCTCAATTAGTAGAAACTTTTCTAGCAGTTCGAAATACCCAAAAGAAATCAATAAGGGAGAAAAAGTATAGTTTTAATATTCGCATATGAAAAGTTTGGTGAGAAATAACGAACTGCGCAAATAAACTTCGCAAGGGGGGAATAAAGAGAATATATGAAAGACGCAACAAAGCGACAGTAGCAAAAATGTGGCAACATAGGTGAGAAGGTGGTGCAGTTATAATTGATTAACCGAGTTTGAGTGTTGACAATAATAAAATGCCAAACTATTAGCTATTACTTTGGTAAAGCTTCAAAAAATTGTTCTATATATAACTGAGATTTGACTAATAAAAAATAAAGAGAAGACATTATTTTGAAATTCCCTTTTAATTTCTCTTTTGGCAACCATGAAATCTGCACACAATTTGCTTTGCTTCAAAAAAATGAAAATCTGTAATTAGCTTCTTAACATTCTAATACTTACCTCTGGCGACACGAAGTAACTGGGACTCTTTTCGATCGTAATTTGTCCACGAAACGAGTGTGGCATTTTCTTGCGATACCACTCCAAACCCTTCATGTAGTTCTCATCACGATCGAAGAAGTGAACTTCACCACCGGCTTTTTGTATGCGAGGATGAAGATACAGCATTTCTAGGAGAGCGCGTGTGCCACACTTTCGAACGCCGATAATGAGAGCCTGAAAAATAGATAATTGAAAAAATAAAAAAAATCAATTATAGTGAAAAATTTTACAAAATTCAGAATTAAAAACAAAAAATATTTAATAACTAAAATAACTAACCAAAATTTAAAATTATTATTTTACCTGCGGCAGTCGTCGGCTCGTTTTCGGAAAATGCACACGGTTCGAAGGAAACACCATTGGATGACTAATCTGATTCGAGGAGGGTACAGCAGCCAAAGCTGCTGCCGCAGCCACAGCCGCCGCGGCGGGTTTGATGAATTCCGGCAAATGATTATTGTTGATGTTATTAGCGCCAGCGCTACCGCCACCACTACCGCCCGCACTGCTCAGCAAACGTAGCCGATGGCGTTCGGTGAGGACTTGTGCTGCTTGTATATTATATACGGCGCTATCGTAGAGTACATGAAAGGTGAGGAATAGTGATATTAACATAACTGTTAGAAAGACTACAGCTAATTTCGGACGGGAGACACCAACAACCAGTATGCAGTCGGTGTGCGAGGCGTCAGGCCCCACTGGCCGCATTGCAGATTTTGGTAACCATCTGAAAAGAGAGTAAATGAGTGTGGAAATTAGTTAAGTTGTCGAGGAATAATAAATTTATTATTTAGGCAGGAACCATTGGGTACTTTTAGAGTAATGAAGGAGTGTGCTATAATTATAATTATATGTATTATATAATCCTAAGTGGCTAAACTTAAAGCTGATAATTTTAGAATAATAACTTTAACTTTTTTTTATCTTAAACAACACTTCAGCCCTCAAAGCTTTCAAGCTCCTATGCTATTTTAATGCATGACAGTGCCAGTTATACCTATAATTTTGCTATATTCCTCCTTTATAAACATGTTAATTAATTGAAATCGGCATGTATTCAGAAGTACACATGTATATTATTTACCAGTCGATGCGCTTCCATTATATTAATGACTTATTAATCTATGCTCTTCAATGCTATCGAGCTGTCATTAATTCTATTAAGAACCGAAAGTCACTATTATCATTCCAAATGACAGCAGGTGAAGTAGGTTGGTGTATCCTCATTTGAATATGCGCATTTGTATGAATTAGACAAGTTGTGATGTGTATTAGGGTGTGTAATTTAATTTTTGTTATATAGGATTTGATTGAAAATTTAGAAAGCTTGAAAATATATAAATTTCCAGTTACACGCGATTTTTTAAGGGGTTAAAACAAAAGCTCATACACTGGTGTAGTCATACCGGCCTTCAATCAACAACCTGGTGGTCATTGCATTAAAAATTTTTGATAGTTAGTGATCATTTGTCTCCGAGTAATCAACGGAGTAAATTCGAAAAATGTTATTTACAGAATTAAAAAATAATTGGAACACAAAAATTATTTGAGATATCGATTTAAAGCAGTGTTGTCCAACGTGACTGTGTGTACGTTATGTTTGTGTTGGTTATTCTAGCGTCAACTGATCGCAAAATTCTGCTTTGATTGCCTACGAAGTTGAATACAGTAGCACAATCGTGCTTTCACAGACACTTGTCGCGACATGTTGGTGTGAGGTGTCTGGCATTGTCCGTGCGCTATTGTGCGCATAGGCCGTGGACAACGCTGATTTAAAGGTTTAGTATGTTGTATCCATAAGTATAACTTATCGAAATAAGACAAAAATCGATTGTTTTTTTTAATTTCTTATTAAAATTGCGCTTTAAGAGTAGTGATACATATTCTATGGTTACGCAAAAACTGTAACTTTTTACATTTCAAATATATTTTATATAATTTTTTTCTTCCAACAATTCAACTTGCCCTAATACTCTGCAAGTATACGTATTATTATGTATATGTATATTCAATATCTCTGCGTGTATGCATTTGTCCGCATTGGCTTTCAAACAGCTAAAAGTTTCGCAGATAAACTCAAATCCATTTGGTTAATTAATTGGCTTTATATGTGTGCTTGTTGATTGACATAATTGAAGACATTCGGGATTTAAATGAAATACGCGATTTGAAAGTGAACACACGGGTGAACGAATATACATATATAATAAAAACTTTGCCGCAAGATATTTCCATTTCGGTTTGAAACTGATTTGTCATTTTAATGTCAAGGTGATAGAAGATCGATGACAGAAGGAGTATATATATATAAAGAGTATAAAGAATAAAGGCACACTAGTTGAGCACGCTAAGTAGATAAGTAGTCAACAAAGCGGAAGTTCTTTTAATTAATAATATTAATTATTTCATAATTTATTATTCCTAGAACTTTTATGAAATATGGCTTTATGGCGAATGGCTTGCTTTGAAAGCTCTGTAGCAGTACGAAGCATTTAAAAGAAAATGAAAAGAATTTTGCCAAAACTGTTATAAGATTTTAAATTTAAATTGAAATTCATCATAGCAGTGTAAAAGCTGTATTATACCTAATCCGCAGCATTGATTTTTCCACTTAATTCAAAGAGTTTCTATGTCTGGAACTTTTTTCGTTGGCCAATATTTTTAGAAGAATATGATTTTATATCATACCAAACAGAGAATTCCGTTCTTTTGTTTTATCAAAAACAGATAAACTCTCTTAATACTATTTACGGAGTTTTTAAATGTTTTTGTCATGGCGTATACGTAACATATTCGATCGAATATTTCTTACCACTTACGAGTAGTCCAAGAGGTACAGGCATATTTTACACTTCTTTTTCAGCAGTGGCCTCAAAAGCCTGTCCCGATTTTCATAAGAAAATTTTGTTCAGTGATGAATTGAGTTATTTAGCCATTGTTTAGGCGTCGTTACATCCTCAAAAATTTAAAGTTTGAGCAGCTATATGGACAGGGTGTCTAGTTCATTAATGTTTTTTCAAAAATGAAGACAGCCATAAAGTTACAGGTAAAAGCTTTAAAGAAATAATTAATGACTTTTTAGTGCCTTAATTGTAGGA
The DNA here is from genome assembly GCF_023373825.1 of Bactrocera dorsalis. NCBI lineage: Eukaryota > Metazoa > Arthropoda > Insecta > Diptera > Tephritidae > Bactrocera > Bactrocera dorsalis. Next base: position 82,644,452 of record NC_064305.1, on the reverse strand, counting down.
TGTTGATATGTATGACCTTTGGTTCCAAAAAGACGGGGCTACATTCCATGTACGAGGTATGACAATTAAGTAATGAGACTGATTCCATAAAAACCGTATATTTGAAAATTATTCTACAACTCTGCCATCCCCTTCAAAATAGTCCCCTTGGGCAGCTATACAGTGATTCTAGCGCGTTTTCCATGCTTCATAACATTTCTGGAACGCTTCGACTGGGATGTCAGCGAGTACCCTCGTCACGGCCGCCTGGATGTCCGTAATCGACTCAAAATGGGTTCCCTTGACCACCGATTTTGTTTTAGGAAGCAAAAAAAAGTTACAAGGTGACATGTCGGGCGAATAATTCGGCTGTTGCAACCAAATAGTTGTTGCCAAATACAGGGACACGCTGAGGGCGGTGTGGCACAGCGCGTTGTCCTGATGAAGAATCCAGTTACGAGCGATGTCTGGGCGCACCTTGTTGACTCGTTTTCGCAATCTTTCGAGTACTTGGCAATAGTAGACTTGATTCACAGTTTTTCTCGGTGGAACGAATTCTTTGTGGACGACTCCACGGCTATCAAAAAAGGCAATAATCATCGTTTTCACCTTCGACTTGCTCATGCAAGCTTTTTTCGAGCGGAGGGCCCGCGGAGACAAATTTATAGAAAGAAACCTTTGGTAAACGCATTATCTTGCGTCGTGCGCCTATAACGTGACACTAAGATCGTTCAATTCAACACCGCTTCACTACTTTTTGTCGGTTTATGTGAATTCGCTTTTCTCAGATAAGCACGAGATGACTGACGCCTTGGAAGAAAATATTCGGCGCGATCTCGACTGAATTTATGCAAACCTACTGCATCTTTAAGATAAGATAAATAGATGAGGATTGCACTGCGACCTTAGGTCTATTGCGCCCTCTGTTAAGCCACAATCCCTATATAGAAACTTGGGCCAAAAGATCTTTATTCTGCGTCTGCAGAGTGCTATTAGCAGGTGTTCTAGAGTTTCAGACTCCTTGTGGCAGAACCGGAAATTTATACAAGAGCTAGGACCATTTTAGACAAGTGCTTCTTCAGTTGGTTGAACTACTACGTCCTCGAAAAGCTTTCATAACAAGGAGGAAAGAACTCCACCTAGTGGACAGCCTCCTATAGTGCCGAGACGAATCCTGGTATTCCTTACTGTGGTTTCAGTTATTTTAGCGTACACTTCTGCTTAAAAACCTCATGTCTAAAATAACACCCTTTCTAAACTTAACTTGAGAAAGAAGTGTATAAATTCAATATTTGATATAAATGTTCCTGTTATTTAATAATATTTTAAATTTAAAGTTAACACACTAGAAACATTATACCAACCCCTTGCCGGCCCAACCACTTTCTAATGGTTTAAAATTACTCTATAAAGAAATGCTGCTGCCCAAGTTGGAGAATGCACTTAAACACACATGTGAAATGTGCCTTAATCATAATTACATAATTCTCGAGGCGCACACTATGCACACATATACACACACAGTGGCAACCTGTAATTATGCTGGTGTGTGTGTTGCTTAAGTGTGGCAACGTTAATGACTAAAATGTGTTTAATGTCTAGCATGTATGTATGTATGTAGAGCTGAGTATGTTACAAAGAAGTGCACGCTGTGATATAACTATCTAACACATACACATACATATATAAATTTGTCTGACGTCGAAGAGTAAAAGTCACTTACAACGACACGGCAACTAGCAATTAGACAAGCGGCGCGTAGTTGAGGCTTTCAACAAACAACTTCAAAATATTTACTACAAAGGTGGCAAGGAGAGTGTGGTAAGTCTGTGAGTGGGAGTGTGGCAAGTCTGTGAGTGTGAGTGTGCCAACTCTTAGAGTGTGTGGGTGCCTAAATACGTACGTGTGTGTATGGCGGCATAGTGCAAGTGCTAGAAGAACTACTTGAGGGCGACATAAAATTATAGTGCTAGCATATACATACATATAAACACTTCTTAGTTATATGTAGAGGTATACGTGTATGTATGTATACTTAGTAATTCGTAGAAAAATTGCCGCTTTGCGAACGCCAAGGCAATGCCGAAGCAGCAAGTAAGTTCTACAACTGAAGTATATGTGTGTGTATGTGCTGCTGGAAATAAAGTCGTTCGCGCCTGTAGAACCTGGCCAAGTATCCAGCGGCATGTGGCGGCAAAGACACATGTGCCACATACTTATATGACACTTATGCAATACAGGCACCGAGCACTTACTCACACATTGGCACAGCTGTAAGCGTACACTCAGCATTCCTGCATTGCAATTTCGCTTTTCTTTTTCCCCCCATTTTGTGGTCACAAGGAGTTTAAAGGAGCGCACAGCAAGTACAATGCAAGAATGGCGCTTGGAAAATGAGAATGAAAATGGCAATAACAAAAACAAATACGCTAGAAGCTAGCAAATTTATTGTTGTTTTTATTATGGCAAACACGGGACTTGCAAGGAGCTATTTGTTGCAAAAAAAAAAACAACTCAGGAAAATGAAAGGAGGTAGGAAATAAGGGAGCCATAGAAAATAAAAGCGTAAAAGCATAAAAGAAAGTGCTGGCGCCATTATTTGCCAGCACGTGCTTATGTGAGTGAGTGTATGGGTGGAGCATGTATATGTGTGTGTTCGTGTGTCTTTAGCATAATTATGCATGTGCGTATGTATAGTATGTATGTATGTGTAAATGTATATATGGTTGTATGTATGTATGTGCAATAGAGTGCAGCTACGTGTCGGCGATGTAAAGGGGTTAATATACATTTTGCCTGGCAGCGATGACAATAACAATGCGCTGGCTCTTAGCAAGCAGCAGAGCAGCAATGGGAACACTGCCGCCGGCGAATCTCGACGACACCTTAGTCAGAGTCATCAGAAGCTGCTCGATATGCGACAACAACAGCACGTAAGTGACTCTCAGCGGCGGTTGTGTGTGTGTGTGTAGCAGTGACAGCCGGCGAAGGCATTGCACTGTAATGGAGTCACCCAATTTGGTTGAGTCGAGCTAACTACACACAGCGATATATACATATATAGAGGTATATATGTGCATGTATTGTGACATAAATAAATTAGTATATATATATATATGTAAATGCTTTATATATGTACAAAAATTTCACACCTGCTGACATAGAGAAATTGTGTCTGCTTAGCAGCAACGAACCGTCGTCTAAGCGCCGCTGACTCAACCACCTCCACCACCACCACAGCCTGCGTGCACATTTTCTGGTGTTAATGGCTTTACTTTGTGCGCGCTTAGCTCCCTATTGAGGCTAAGGATGCAACATTTATTATGGAATTAATTAAACATTTAAAGCATGTTGCAGGAAGCCACCGTTAGCTGCTACCAAGAAGAGGCGCGTCTTGGTTGCAAGCGCCGCACAATCACAGCAGCAACGCTAATGGCAACTGGCTAGGCCACACGTAGTCAACTTAAATTCTTAAGAAAAAGCAATAACAACAACAAGTGTTCATGCCAATCACTTTCACTTGCATTATTGCCGGCAATTTCGTTTATTGCCAGTTTTTCACTTTTCACTTTCTACCTTTTAATTTCACCGTGTTTTCGTGTCCCACCCTTTATTTGTCGTTTTCTCACTTGCAAGTGTGCCAGAATATGCGTTGCATGTCAGTTGTGACACATTGACCCAAAAAGTACTTTGTGTAGCAGTTTAATATTGAGAGTGTGCGGGATCTTAGAGGAGAACATTTTAAATTTTCATTTAAGTACTTTAGATGATATTATTGTTATTTACTTTCAAATTTTAGTTGTAATAGACACAAGTCATAAGTCGGCTGTAAATGAAGAGAAAGAGCTTACAATGAAAATTTCATATTTTATTTTATTCGCCAATAATTTTTATTATTTTTTGAGTTTATGTTTTTTGTTGATTCCAAAAATCAACTAAGAGCTTCACCAAGGCTTCAGATGATAGATTTTATGAGAAGTTTTAACTTTCTTCGACTATACGAGTATGTGTAGCATGTATGTGTAGTATGTGTACGGAGGGAGGAGGAATTTTGTAGCAGATTTATGGTTCTTTGCTCCCTGTCAACGGCGAATAACGCAGTCTTTGGAGCGATGAGTTGTACGGTAACATTAATTATAGTTCAACGAATCAAGAGACAGTGGTAATGTTGTTCGGATGGATAGCGACACTCCAGCTTTGAAGGTATTGGATTCAGTATCCCCCGGTGGCATCAAAAGAAGAGGAAGACTCCCACTTCGTTGAACTGATCAGATGGAAAATGACCTGGCTGCAGTTGGTACCTCGAATTGGCGCTAAATAGCGAAAAGAAGAAACGACTGACGCCTTTCTGTTAACTTGGCTATAATTGCGTAAATCCAAAATTGAGTTATAAAAAGGCTAGGTCTATATTACACGAAAAGGAATAATGGAGACAGATATGCTAAATTAATTAAAAGAGAAACACAATTTTTTATCATTGATGGCCTTCAGATATGAGCTCTGAGATCAGTTGACTTGACAGCAGCTCGAAATAAGAAGAGAACAACTCCTTCAAGTCTTTTTATTGCGCAAAGAGAGACTTTGGAAAAGATTAATGCATAAGTTATGTAGAAATGCAGTCCTGAAAATATTCAAAAAGAATTTTCAAAACTGTAAGTGGTTATATTAATAACAATTTACCTTGAGCAGGAAGTATTATTCTCACAACGACTTAGCACAAAGTCGCTGGAAGCTATAAACAGAAAATATTGTGGATATGGAAGCAATTTAAAAACAAATTCAAGCAGTATTGGCACTACGCTCTCCATAGAGCATTCCGTTGATCAAGATATCAGAGAAATGTGCAGCAGCTTTCTTGTATGATAACTTTATGTATTCATTATCATTCAATATCATTTTGTAATTTTTTTTTATGGTTTCGTCTATAACTATCTCTTTTGGACCTCGACAGGATTTCTTGTTTTCGGCGCTCATGATCTACACGGAGAACAACAAAATATATACAAATATGTGCTTCACCGTCGCGACCTTATAATACTCATCTAATATAGTGGACCTCTTATAGAGTCGATACGAACTTTACAGCCCACCTGGCAAAATGCTATAAGATATCATTGAAAAACAGCTTATCAATCTTATCTTACTATATTCATTGATATTTTAGGTTTTTCCCAATTTAATTTTGTGACATTGACTAAACAAAACCTGATATTAGAACTCCATGTAGCTGCAACATCCATAACTCAAATTTTCGAAAAGCATTTATTATCACGTGATTTGTGTATATTAATAAGCGCGTTTTTGCTTTTGTGTCAAAATATTTTGTAGCTATGTGCTCCGATAAGCACAGAAACTTCCTACATGCACTATAACTGGAACTGCTTAAGACACGTGACCGCCAATACATTAACAAATGTACAACACACACGTAAGAGTGTGCATGCAACCATTCGCTCATAGTTTACGTGTTCTGCGCCAAAACTTAAAGATGTTGTGTTGCCAATGTTTTCTCTATGGCAAAAGCCATTTCGTTAAGGTACGCAAAACGCTAATCCAAATTAAGTATATGCAGAGCTTAATGTATAGTGCCAAGAGGAAGTCAAGCGACGATTATGCAAAGCAGGCAATAAATAGGGCTTTTAGCTGCTATTGTGAGTCAACTAATGTACATATAAGTATACAGCATGCAAAAAGGGATAATTGTATTATATTATATAAGTGGAGTAGTTGTAAATATGTGCATTTGGAAACAAAGGAGTATTAGTGTGTACGGTATGGTAGGAAAATCTATACACTCTGAAAGGGAAAATGGTTTTGTAGCTCTCTTTGATACAGTGTAAGCTAAAAAAGTGGTTTTAAGCAGAGATTTAAAAATTAAACTAAAAGTTAAAATAATTAAAAAACTCTCTTGACTTGCATTCCTATTGCAAATGGATATAACCCCTTAAGTTTCAAAAGCAATATCTGCTGTGCTAAAGTCTCCCACAGTCCGATTGGACATACGCTATTGGAATATAAAAACTAATATTATTTTTTCAAGTAATCCCGCGTTTATGTTTTCGAATATTGCGTGTCATATAAATAAATATGATTGTAAGGTGTGAAAAGCTAGCAAAAACCGTAGCGCTCTCCGTTTACGACTTTACACTCGTTTCTTTATTCCATTAGCTTACGACCACTGTTCTCGTGTTGCCTTCTGCTCCTTGACAGTTGTAGTTGTATGGCGATAAGCATACGATTACGTAATGGTGTTACGGTGCTTAATAATAAATAATTTTCAATATGCCCTCAGGCAAAGCGCTGGCACTTATTACTCCGCTGCAAGGCTTTTAAGTGCCGTACATGACAGTTAAAGTGGGCGGAGTTAAGTCATAGTAACAGCATGTATGTACGTCGTATTTATATAATATATGCTTCATGAGTTTTTAAAAATTAATTTTATTAGTTATTGTTTTATTTTTTTTATTTACGCTGTGTACACAACGATGTTGAGGGTACAGTTCGTAGCTTAAATTTTCCAATTTGGTTGGCAGAAGTGGGACCCCCTGCGCCTGTCATGGTGCAAGAACACTTTTTTCCACTTTCTTTTTTGAGAAATTTTTAGTCAAATCGGCACAATAATAATAATATTAAGTAAAGTGCCGTGACCTCCTTAGTTCGATCTATGTATATATGTAATAGAATGTTGTTTTCAATTTCGGCTCATTTTTAGAGCCCATTCGTTATATTGTTTCGACATTATTATTCATGAACATACGTTACGTCACCAGTAATGAAGCGTTTGATAAATGTAAGGATCTCAGCTACGTCGTCGAGCAGCTCTTTTGTAACCTCTACTCAACCTTGTTTTTGCAAAAGATTTAGGGTTTTTGAAACGAGTCCCGTTCTACATGTGTCTTGACGTACATGATACCCAAAACATGAATCTAACTGTCTTGAGTTGATTTATACGGGATGCTGAGATCCTCAACTATCACTGGAATGCCAACACGGCGATTTTCATAAACTATTTCTTTAACTTTATCGATATTATTGTCATTAAGATACATGAATGGTTCGCATGTGACAAGTTTTCGATGACCACACAATGTTTTATGCTACCCACATAATTGTGTCCGTGATATGGTAGATTACCTAAAGCTATTGAGCCACATTTTCAACGATTTCGTTGCTTTGATTGCATAAACACAAAGTTTTATGCAAACTCGTTGTTCAACTTTTTTTCTTGATGAAAATCGTCCGTTATACTAATTGGCATATGGAGATCAAAGATTATATGAACATCAAAAACGCTTGTGCCAATCTAGGAAACAAATATGTATAAATTTGGTTTTCGCATACAGTTTATATGGAAAAGCTTGAATCAAGTTTTATCAGGTGATATACCCATTCTCCAGCCGTAATAGTGTTTGTCGGGTATTGTATGTAAGTATATCTTGTTGTGATAGCAATAAAAAGATTTAAAATAGGTTATGAGCTTTGGTTTCGCCTTCATATACCATATAGGTTGACTTTTGTTCTTCCAGTTGTCTTGTAGACAGTAACCTCAAACAAAATGTCGGGCATTTTTTAAAAATTAGTCTGCAATTGATACAACTTTCATTAGTAAAAAATGTATATTCTGAGTAAAAAAATATCGATCCGATTTATACAACAACTAAACGTCTAGAAGATGGCACTCTTGTACATTTGTCCTGCATTAGCAAGCTGTAAGCATTTGGGGTTATCTTGAGGTGGTCTCGGAGTACCAGACTAGCCTAACTTAACCTATATAATAACAACTAAAAGCTGGTTGTATAAGTCTTCCTCCACAATAGTCTAAATCGAGATCTTGTTTAACATATAACACAATATTTATGTTTATAGATTTGAGTTTTTGAAAATAATAGCCACAATTTGTTACACCTTACTTACTTTAATACTACCTTAAGCCGCAACAATTTTAATTTTTTTTTCGCACGTGCTTCTTGCAGGCATTTTTCGCGTGCGTTATTTTTCTAAAATGCAAAAAATGCTGAATGCTAATTTTCCCTTTTTCGCAGCCACTTCTTATATTTATGATTATTTTTCTTTATTTAACTTTTGCTCCACTTAACTGCCGTCTGGCATGAAAAGTGCACATGAATCGTGCATTTAAAAGAGATGTTAATAACACAGGCGAATACATAAGAGCAAATACATTAAAAATCACACACACACATACATGTATGTTTGTAAGTATGTGGCATGTGTGTATGGGTGAGTAAATCCCATTTAAATGTGTCTAAATTGCGGGTTCCCTCGTTATGCCATCAAATGGAAATAACTTCATTTGCAATTGAGGTCTTTTTCAACAACTCAGACGGCGGCAACGACAAATCCCATTAAGAGGCAAGAAAACATTTCTTTTTTTGAATGAATTACGTATAAATATTGTTTTTATTTTGCGCTTTTTTCGCGCAAACAAAATTGCAGGAGAGTGTTTGATGTTGTCTGCGTGTGTGGGTGTGTGTGTTCGCACACGTGGTTGAATACTCATTTAAATCAAATTACAATACATACGCAAACTCACACACACACATACATGCGCTTTTACATAATGCCACAGCAAACATATGCGAGCAATCAATGGGTTGACTGTTAGACGGGCAGACAGGCGGCGCATCTTATCAGCGTATCAAAGCGCGTAAATTTCATAATTCCACTGTGGATAACGCACGCTTCATGCGGATTTGCAGCGCGACGGCATATCATTTTGTTAATAACGAACACAACGCCCGAGTCTACGCTGCGTATACGTAACATTTTGCGCATTTATGTTACACCATGGCGTATGAGTGCTCTAATATTGTCGACTGACCTTGTTGTTGTTGTCATTTACACAATATTTCGCGTATTCACGTATTTATTAACGGCGCTGTCGTTAAAGCATTTCGTTTTGACGCCTTTAATGGCGTTGTTATTATTATTGGCGCAGGCGTGTGGTAGAGTGTGCGCTTGTGGTTGCCGTGTTTTTATGTTTGTGTGTAAGAGTGCGCTTAGTATGTGTACATATTTTGTTTATGCAATAAACAGCGACGATTTATTTGACAGCTACGCGCATACGATCTGCTTCACGCAACACGTCGTTGGCACCATTTTATGGTAAAATGTTTGTATCTCATTTTTTCGATGAGTAGAGTCTGCGTTTGTCTGACGTGGCGCTTTTATAGATTTTACGACTAATTGTTAAGGAAATATCTATCCAACCGATATAGGGAGACGCCGGTGGCATTTTCTTTATATAAAATTAGGAAATTTTTTATCAACAAAAGTCCGATTTTAAAGACATTAAGAGGGGATAATGGGTTGTTCCTTATATGTATTCCACGTCTTTTTTTATTTTTACTCTAATAAATTATTCAACTTAATCAAACTTTTAATTAAATAAATTTAGTTAAAATATTTTTTTCCAAAAATTTCAGAATTTCTTTGTTAATAGTGTATGTTTGTAACAATAAATAATTCTAAAAAAAAATTTAATTTTTTATATAAGACAAAAATTGTTGAAAAAAGTTTTTTTTGCTCAAGGAAGCCCATGTAACCCCTTAAGTAAATCCTATGTTGCTCATACAACGTGGTGTACTTGGAGTATATTCGCAATGATTTTTTTCAAATAGCTCTTCAATAAGCTTATGTATAGCATTTAAAATTTGTTGCTTTTGTCTTCTATCCATACTACATTCTTTTTTTCTTTCGGATATAAAGAGATATTTTGTTCGAAGGCACCAATAATATGATTTTTACATACTAATCGACCAGGAAGGCAGTACACAAGATGTTTGTTGAATTTACATGTACTTGTATATAGCAGATTCAGCTTAATTTTATTATTTAAGCTATAATCAAAAGTAATGCATTTATTATATGACTTTAGGTTTAACTATGGATTAAAATGTGAAACGGGCTCATGTGATAAGATTCTCAATTCCCTTATTGAATGAAGATTCAAAGTAAATAACTATAATTCTGTTTTTCTTCTGGAGAGTCGAAAATTATGAAGGATTTGTAATGAGGAAGTGTTGGTTTTGTAAAAAGCCAATAAATAGACTAAGTGGTAGACTCTTTAAACATTATTTTGTATGTCTAGAGGGTAATAACGTTGGAATATTACCTGTGCAAGTGATTCGCCTTCATAGGGTTGTGGCAGAATATATACCAGGCCATGTTCTTATTTAAGACGTTTCGAACGATTAAAGTGAACAATAATAATAATGGTAACTTGAAAGCACAATGAGAATAATAATATTTTAAATACATATCAGACCTCTTTTGAAGTTCCAGCATTGGTTAGTTGATTACCAAGCTCGAATAAATTACTTTTATATCCATGAGATTTACTAAATGTATTTAAAACCAACGTTTTTTCTCAATTTTACTAAATGCTATCCCTTACTCCAGTATACATCGTTACATACATATGTTAATGGTTTTGCTAAACAAAAGAGCAAATGTTTTAGGGTGGAATTGGTGGCAGATACGATATGCATCAACCTCTATTAAAACCGATTATTGTCCTAACATAATATACATAAGCGCAAACAAAATCACGAAAGCATAAATTAAGCTTTAATTTATGTCAACGAATGGGCTTAGCTTTTCGAAGTGTTTATGTGTCCGCTTTTATAACGCGCGCATATTTGCTTTCACACGAATTCGACTGCGTAGTCTATCTATATCATTATCTCTGTACATTTTATTATCGTTTCCATACCTCCAAACGCCAAAATTTTAGCTGACACCGCTGCGCACTTTGCCTTTGTTTGGTCTCTCTTTTATGCCGAATATGCCATTGTAATGCAAGAAGCCTTTTTGCCTGTAAGTGACATTATCGAAATGACATTTAATGTCTATGTTGTTAGACTCTTGTGAATTATTTGCTTTTAATACATTCAAGCACAATTTAAGTACGCTTACGCCTGGGAATATCACATGTGCGCATTTAATTTATACAATGCACATAAGAGCCGCTATATATAACACATATATGCCACATTAAGTGCAACTTATTATCGTATCCTAGCGGTCTCATTTAATGTAGCTAAGTAATATGTAGATTATACTCGTAAGCGTGAAATAAAATGCAATAAATTCATAGCAAATGACAGCTGACGGGCAAATTTCTTTATCTCTGTACGTTATGCTCGATACAGAGCTATGTATATGGTATATTACTAGTAAGACTTTTTAATTTAAATTTCACGCGAAAGCCTATTTTTTTCTAGGTTAGTATGACTGTCAGTGACATCTGTGGCAAATCTAACATCAAATTAAATTGACGGTTTCGAGAATTGTAGAAATTATGTACAAAGTCTTACTATATTTTGATCATGGCAGTATGTATGAAGATATTATTTACTTTATGTGAGATAACGAATCTCTTTGTGAAAATATTATGGAGCTGAGTGAAAATGTAGAAATGAGATAATTAATAAAAATTTTTTAATATAGTGTTTATACCGATATGATTTCTTTAAAGAAAAAAGAACATACTAATTGATAATTCAAATGTTTTTTTTAATGGGAAGTACAATCGATACAATTAAGTTCGGAATATAACATCATTTAACTGGCTTTAACGATTTCCTTTGTCAAAATGAATTCGATGAACCCAAATTTAAAGTAGTTTTTCGACTAAATCAAGTCGTATGTCATGTATAGGAGGTTCAATATTGTATCTAAAGCTTGAAGAGAGTCTGGTTTATTGTTAAAGACCAATGACTTCAAAAAACCTCACAAGAAGTAGTTTAACTTCTTGGAGGCCATTCAATGTCAAAATTTCTTGAAATAATCAAATCTCTAAACTTTTCTCGCAATAACTCGGTTGTTGCACGTGCTATGTAGCACGCAGCCGTGTCTTGTTGGAATCTACAAAGACGGTTATCATCAATCTATACCGCTCTTCATTTCGAAAGAGTTTCGCACCTATGATTCCGCCAGACCAATTTAGGTGAAAATGATGGCTGCTGATGAATAATTTCTAGGTTTTCTTCGCACCAGAATCGACAACACCACTCAGAAGAAAGCGAGCCTCATCGATTAAGATGATTTTCTTAAAAAAAATCCTTTTCAAGTTGTTCCTAGGCAAAATCAGTAATTTCAGCGCTTTTTTTGTTAATAAAATTGAATAATTTGTAGATATTTCCATCGTGAAATTGTACACCTTACTGTATACCATACAAATATTACAGATCATGACACGTTGCTTAGAAATTATATCATTCCTTTAGGAAACCCCGTTATAATCAGCGCTTCCAAAAAAATTTGTATAACTATTTGTTGTGCTGAATATATATTTGTAGAGAGTTGAATGGAGGTTAAAGTATGTATTTGTATTTCCACTTATGGTTTAATAAATTTCAACCTTCAGCAGCCAAAACCAAGCCTTAAAATAAACGGGTTTCCGATACGAAAACATATCTACTAAGGCCTTTGTAAGCGAATAATGTCAGTTAAAGGCTAGTATTATTAATCACAAGGTTTTTTATACCCTGAACAGGGTATATTAAGTTTGCCACGAAGTTTGTAACACCCAGAAGGAAGGGTCGGAGGCCCTATAAAGTATATATATAAATGATCAGTACATTAGGTCATTAACCATAACATTTAGGAAGAGGCTAGCCTTATTGACGACAAAGAGGACTCGCTGCGTTTGATCCCGGACCAAAAAGTTCTTAGGAAAGCACAAGTTAGTATTGATACTCACAGAATATCCAGAGGCAATTTCACCGAACAATCACGCAGCAGTGATGTTTGTTGTCGCTGTTCCTGTTGATGCTGTTGTTGTTGTTGATTTGACTGGTGATTTTCCTGATGATATGCTGAATGCGATGCGGACTGATGCGAAAACTGTTGTTGCTGTTGTTGTTGTGGTTGTTGCTGATGTTGCTGCTCTGGCTGATACTGGAAATGGTAACGTTGTTGTGTACTATGATATTGTTGTTGTGGATGTTGTAACAGATGTTGTTGCTGTTCACGATATTCATCCGTATCATTATTGTTATTGTTGTTATTTGTCGCGCCACTGCTTGCGCGTCGTTTAGCGGCGGTCATCAGTGGGAGAGAGAGTCGAGCTTAACTTTTGGTGGGAGAGGGAGGCAGCAAATTAACGGTATAAGATTAAAGTAAGCAGCGTTGTTCTTGGCCGATATTAAGGGTGAGCGGAGCTGCAGCAAATCAGCCGTGACAGGTGAGAAACTTTTCGTCGCAGTGTGAATGTAATATAAACTTGTGGAAGGTATGGGCTGAAGAAGCAAATAAAATATTTAATTAACTGCACGCGTAATTGTCGTATGGGTGTGGTTGTATTAAAAGTTGTTAAGCTGGATAATTTTTTTCCTCTTCGTGTACGTGTGTAATTTGGAATTAATTTGTGCTTCTTTTTTTTGTTGAGACTTCAATTTAATATCAATTTGAGAGTTTTTTCTTCCAACATAGAGCTTTAAGCTTTTTCAGTTTTGTAATTATCTCACAATTAATTTAGCTATCTTTTTGTAGTTTTTGAGTTTTTTCGTTTCATTAACTACCTATTTCACCACAGCTGAGTTATTTGGGGCATAATCTCGAAGCTTTTCAGCAAAGCTTTAAATTTTGCACGTTTTCTTCACGTTATGCTGTTTTGTACATTATATTTGTAGCTTAATTCACAGCAGCTAATATGCTCTTCTGTTTTATTTTCTTTCATAAAATGTTTTGTTTCCTTCTCTTAAAGCTTTTTGGTTGAGCACTGCTTAGTTATGCCAAACGCCGCAAATTACAGAGATTTTACTTCAAAAATATGTGTTAGTTCGTAAGCATGGTTTGGTGTATTCTAACGTGCTTTAATCGATTTTTGAGCTTTTGGAGCTTTCGCAAGCTTTCACGATTTTTCGTCACCTTTAGTTACTTACACACTTTGCACCAGAAGTAATTGCAATTTTAGTGTCGAATATATACAGAAAGCTTTAAATACAGTTTAATGGCTATTTGAGCTCTCACCAAAGCTTTTTTAAGCTTTTATGAACTTTTAATCTGCATTAATTTGAGCTTTAAACTTGGCTATTACTCTCTGAAGCCTTCAGCTAAATCTAATTAGCTGCTATTCACTTTCTGATTTTACTAAAGAGCTTTCTTCGATTTTTAAGCTTTTATTGAGCTCTTGAAGCTTTGAGGATTTTCAAAGTTTCAGTTTCTAAAATACTTTGTACCAAAAGAATTACACAGAAAGCTTTCAATACAGTTTTTAAAGCTTTTTGAGCTTTCACTAAACTTTTATTAAGCTTTCATGGTTTCCTAAACTGCATAAATTTTAACTTTAAGCTTGTAGATCACTCTCTGAAGCTTTCATATAAATCCAATTGGCTTCGATCCGTTGTCTGAATTTTCTAAAGTAACTCCATTGACATAATTTTTAATTCCAGTAAATATTTTCAAGCCCATTTTGGCAGCTATTTCACAGCAATTCGATCACTGTCAAGTAATTGATTTTTTGTCTAGACAAATCAAACTCTCTGTGCCAAAATTTTTTTAGCGAAAAGCTCACCGAGCTTCAAATTTTATCAATGCTGCCAATTCACATATTTTTTGTCATATTCTGACAGCCAACTACTTGTTTTTATAGTATATTCTATTGTAAGCATTCAAACAATTATTAATACCGCAAACAGTTTTCAGTCGCTGTTGCTGTTGTTGTCGTTGCGGTTATTGTTGCTGCGCGCTGCACCAATTGAATGGCATCACTTTACACCGGAACTTAAGTGGCCGTTTAATTTCCGTCAACTATTTCCGCTTTGCAGCAAATTGCATTAATGACAGCACATTTCAGCCACATGCAGACGACACAACAATAGACGATCGCTGAATAGAACAGACACCCACACGCGCTTGCTAACAACGAGAGCACGGGCTCAACAGCGCACACATGCACCGTTCATGCAGCACTGTAATCTCACTGACTGACTACGCTTGTCTAATGAACGGCTAAATAGACACATATGTGTTGTATATGCATGTATGTGTGCATTTCTCTAAGTATGTGTGCTCGCTATGGCTGCGCTGAGCGCAATGAAGCGCAAGATTTTTGTGCTTTGTCTTTGGCAAAATGTTGTTGTCTGCTTGTTGTACAGTAGTTACAATTGTTGCTGTTTTTGTTGTTTTTGTTTGTTATTCAAACGACTACTTAGTTGCTGCGCCACTTGACGGCAATCGGGTGAGCAATTTTGCTTGCTTGCTGCCTTAGCGGCTGGGCTTTAGCGCTGTACTAACGTTAATCGCTTTTGTTGTGATGTTAGTGGAAGTTATTGTTGTTGTTCTTGTTGTTATTATAGTGCTGCTTGCCACGTAAAGTCATGGTAGCGGATAATTAGATTTAGCGCGCTTTGCTGTTATGCCTCCGACATGACTCTGCACACACACTGCAGGGTTGCATCAAGTTGCTGTATTAAGCACACATACACACATACACTCAAAACACCAAGTAGCGGTTATTGACGCGCCATCGAAGCGTCTGTGTGGAAAATCTATGTATATTGTTTTATCGCTCGACTAAAGCATCGTTGCAATTGTTCGCAGCGTCATTGTATAGCGACATATAACGGTTATTTTCATATCCTGTTGTTTCCTTATCCCTATTGTTGTTGTAATATTGCTGTTATAGCGTATATAACAACTAATATATCGCAACGTTCAACTAACACTGTCTTCTGATTTGCTGCCGTGCCGCTTGCTTTAGCTTCAGCTGACTGCCGTTGCCACTCTGCTGTTTTGTTGCTATGAAATTCGTTGGTTTGGGTCTTCTCTGGCACTGCTGTTGTCTTTATGTCTCTTCTTTGCCGCCGCCTTTGTTAATTATGATACGGCTTGACGCTTTATTTGCTATATTTCTTAGTCGATTTATTGCCTTGCCTGCCACGGCAGTTGCTGCGCGCGGCTCAAATGCGCTTGCCGTCAACACTTGTTGTCACTTTGTTGTTTTTATTGCTGTCGTCGTCGTTGTTTTTATTGCGCTTTGCCGCGTTTTCATTATTACTCATTTTATTATTATTGCAACATTTCCGTTTGTCGCGCTCAACATTTACTTTATATTGCAATTGTGTTGCATGCAGTCGTCTGCTGCTCGTATTAATTTGCTGCACGCTCGCTCTCCCCCCTTGCGCGGCAAGTTGTTCGTTTCATTTGCATTCAATTAGAATTCCGTTGGGTTTTTTGTCTGACGTTCAAGTGCCTTTGTTTGCTTTGTTATCGTTGTAATAGTTGATATTATTGTTGTTGCTATTACTTCATTGCTGTTGTTGTGCATTATTATGCGCTGCAGCAAAGGCATAACTTTTTATTCGCTCGCACAAACAATCAAACAGATATGCATTTGCCGTTATGTTTTCTATGTGTTTGTTTGCCTTAACATAAATGGTTGCTGTCGTTGTTGTTGCTAGCGCTGCAATTGTTTGCAATTATTGGTGTTGTTTTTTGTACTTTTTCGAGCAGGTTAAACAAAAAATTAATAATATTTTCAGTTGAAGTTCCTCATCAAAGTGATGGCAGGAGCATTTAATTTAATTATTTCTCTTTTTTCGTTTTAAATTTGCTTTGCTGATATGTTTGCTGGTTCCTTTTGAAGTTAAATGTTTTTTTTTTTTTGTTTTTGATAATAAAAATATTCCAACTTCTGCTTTTTTATTATCCAGCTTACATTTACATCAATTTTTTTTTTCTTTTTGTAATTTTTTGATTCGATTCTATTAACCTATTTTCCGCTTATTGTGGCACTGTTGATATGTTTGGTTGCACTTGTTTTTGTTTTTTTGTTCTACTACATTAATTTGCTTTGCATTGTTTTTATTTCGTAAAATCAATAAATTTCGTTTGTGTTAAAGTTGCTATCGTTGGAATTCCGTTTTAACTGCAACCAAAAGGAATTAAAATATAAATTACTTTACTGGAAAATATTTATTTTTGTTAAAATTGTAATAATACCGCAGTGATTATTAGTAAAAAAACTACACTACTAGAAGAAAAACAACATAATTTTGCATTGTAATATCTTTCACATAATGGAATAAATTATTATAATTTTTTAAGCAAATACAGAACGAGTAAATATTACCACTGC